>NW_027363456.1:600000-801901 GCF_046119375.1 Phyllobates terribilis
TCCTCTTAGCATGATAAAGAAGATTCAAAGAGAGTGAGATGCCAGCTCCTTTCATTCAGTCAGTAGCTTCAATCATTTCTGGACGTTTTTCAATGGCAAAAATCAATGAATATTGTAAATGCACAAACAGTAATTTCTCCGCATTGCAAGGTGCAATTCTGAAATTTTTTGCGTTTTCCTGCTCCTCTTAGCATGATAAAGAAGATTCAAAGAGAGTGAGATGCCAGCTCCTTTCATTCAGTCAGTACCTTCAATCATTTCTGGACGTTTTTCAATGGCAAAAATCAATGAATATTGTAAATGCACAAACAGTAATTTCTCCGCATTGCAAGGTGCAATTCTGAAATTTTTTGCTTTTTCCCGCTCCTCTTAGCATGATAAAGAAGATTCAAAGAGAGTGAGGTGCCAGCTCCTTTCATTCAGTCAGTAGCTTCAAACATTTCTGGTATATGAATAACATGTTTTTCAATGGCAAAAATCAATGAATATTGTAAATGCACAAACAGTAATTCTCCGCATTGCAAGGTGCAATTCTGAAATTTTTTACTTTTTCCTGCTCCTCTTAGCATGATAAAGAAGATTCAAAGAGAGTGAGATGCCAGCTCCTTTCATTCAGTCAGTAGCTTCAATCATTTCTGGACGTTTTTCAATGGCAAAAATCAATGAATATTGTAAATGCACAAACAGTAATTTCTCCGCATTGCAAGGTGCAAGTCTGAAATTTTTTGCTTTTTCCTGCTCCTCTTAGCATGATAAAGAAGATTCAAAGAGAGTGAGATGCCAGCTACTTTCATTCAGTCAGTAGCTTCAATCATTTCTGGACGTTTTTCAATGGTAAAAATCAATGAATATTGTAAATGCACAAACAGTAATTTCTCCACATTGCAAGGTGCAATTCTGAAATTTTTTGCTTTTTCCTGCTCCTCTTAGCATGATAAAGAAGATTCAAAGAGAGTGAGATGCCAGCTCCTTTCATTCAGTCAGTAGCTTCAAACATTTCTGGTATATGAATAACATGATGTTTTTCAATGGCAAAAATCAATGAATATTGTAAATGCACAAACAGTAATTTCTCCACATTGCAAGGTGCAATTCTGAAATTTTTTGCTTTTTTCTGCTCCTCTTAGCATGATAAAGAAGATTCAAAGAGAGTGAGATGCCAGCTCCTTTCATTCAGTCAGTAGCTTCAAACATTTCTGGTATATGAATAACATGATGTTTTTCAATGGCAAAAATCAATGAATATTGTAAATGCACAAACAGTAATTTCTCCGCATTGCAAGGTGCAATTCTGAAATTTTTTGCTTTTTCCTGCTCCTCTTAGCATGATAAAGAAGATTCAAAGAGAGTGAGATGCCAGCTCCTTTCATTCAGTCAGTAGCTTCAATCATTTCTGGACGTTTTTCAATGGCAAAAATCAATGAATATTGTAAATGCACAAACAGTAATTTCTCCGCATTGCAAGGTGCAATTCTGAAATTTTTTGCTTTTTCCTGCTCCTCTTAGCATGATAAAGAAGATTCAAAGAGAGTGAGATGCCAGCTCCTTTCATTCAGTCAGTAGCTTCAATCATTTCTGGACGTTTTTCAATGGCAAAAATCAATGAATATTGTAAATGCACAAACAGTAATTTCTCCGCATTGCAAGGTGCAATTCTGAAATTTTTTGCTTTTTCCTGCTCCTCTTAGCATGATAAAGAAGATTCAAAGAGAGTGAGATGCCAGCTCCTTTCATTCAGTCAGTAGCTTCAAACATTTCTGGAATATGAATAACATGATGTTTTTCAATGGCAAAAATCAATGAATATTGTAAATGCACAAACAGTAATTTCTCCGCATTGCAAGGTGCAAGTCTGAAATTTTTTGCTTTTTCCTGCTCCTCTTAGCATGATAAAGAAGATTCAAAGAGAGTGAGATGCCAGCTACTTTCATTCAGTCAGTAGCTTCAATCATTTCTGGACGTTTTTCAATGGTAAAAATCAATGAATATTGTAAATGCACAAACAGTAATTTCTCCACATTGCAATGTGCAATTCTAAAATTTTTTGCTTTTTCCTGCTCCTCTTAGCATGATAAAGAAGATTCAAAGAGAGTGAGATGCCAGCTCCTTTCATTCAGTCAGTAGCTTCAAACATTTCTGGTATATGAATAACATGATGTTTTTCAATGGCAAAAATCAATGAATATTGTAAATGCACAAACAGTAATTTCTCCGCATTGCAAGGTGCAATTCTGAAATTTTTTGCTTTTTCCTGCTCCTCTTAGCATGATAAAGAAGATTCAAAGAGAGTGAGATGCCAACTCCTTTCATTCAATCAGTAGCTTCAAACATTTCTGGTATATGAATAACATGATGTTTTTCAATGGCAAAAATCAATGAATATTGTAAATGCACAAACAGTAATTTCTCCGCATTGCAAGGTGCAATTCTGAAATTTTTTGCTTTTTCCTGCTCCTCTTAGCATGATAAAGAAGATTCAAAGAGAGTGAGGTGCCAGCTCCTTTCATTCAGTCAGTAGCTTCAAACATTTCTGGTATATGAATAACATGTTTTTCAATGGCAAAAATCAATGAATATTGTAAATGCACAAACAGTAATTTCTCCGCATTGCAAGGTGCAATTCTGAAATTTTTTGCTTTTTCCTGCTCCTCTTAGCATGATAAAGAAGATTCAAAGAGAGTGAGATGCCAGCTCCTTTCATTCAATCAGTAGCTTCAATCATTTCTGGACGTTTTTCAATGGCAAAAATCAATGAATATTGTAAATGCACAAACAGTAATTTCTCCGCATTGCAAGGTGCAATTCTGAAATTTTTTGCTTTTTCCTGCTCCTCTTAGCATGATAAAGAAGATTCAAAGAGAGTGAGATGCCAGATCCTTTCATTCAGTCAGTAGCTTCAATCATTTCTGGACGTTTTTCAATGGCAAAAATCAATGAATATTGTAAATGCACAAACAGTAATTTCTCCGCATTGCAAGGTGCAATTCTGAAATTTTTTGCTTTTTCCTGCTCCTCTTAGCATGATAAAGAAGATTCAAAGAGAGTGAGATGCCAGCTCCTTTGATTCAGTCAGTAGCATCAAACATTTCTGGTATATGAATAACATGATGTTTTTCAATGGCAAAAATCAATGAATATTGTAAATGCACAAACAGTAATTTCTCCGCATTGCAAGGTGCAAGTCTGAAATTTTTTGCTTTTTCCTGCTCCTCTTAGCATGATAAAGAAGATTCAAAGAGAGTGAGATGCCAGCTACTTTCATTCAGTCAGTAGCTTCAATCATTTCTGGACGTTTTTCAATGGTAAAAATCAATGAATATTGTAAATGCACAAACAGTAATTTCTCCACATTGCAAGGTGCAATTCTGAAATTTTTTGCTTTTTCCTGCTCCTCTTAGCATGATAAAGAAGATTCAAAGAGAGTGAGATGCCAGCTCCTTTCATTCAGTCAGTAGCTTCAAACATTTCTGGTATATGAATAACATGATGTTTTTCAATGGCAAAAATCAATGAATATTGTAAATGCACAAACAGTAATTTCTCCGCATTGCAAGGTGCAAGTCTGAAATTTTTTGCTTTTTCCTGCTCCTCTTAGCATGATAAAGAAGATTCAAAGAGAGTGAGATGCCAGCTACTTTCATTCAGTCAGTAGCTTCAATCATTTCTGGACGTTTTTCAATGGTAAAAATCAATGAATATTGTAAATGCACAAACAGTAATTTCTCCACATTGCAAGGTGCAATTCTGAAATTTTTTGCTTTTTCCTGCTCCTCTTAGCATGATAAAGAAGATTCAAAGAGAGTGAGATGCCAACTCCTTTCATTCAGTCAGTAGCTTCAAACATTTCTGGAATATGAATAACATGATGTTTTTCAATGGCAAAAATCAATGAATATTGTAAATGCACAAACAGTAATTTCTCCGCATTGCAAGGTGCAATTCTGAAATTTTTTGCTTTTTCCTGCTCCTCTTAGCATGATAAAGAAGATTCAAAGAGAGTGAGATGCCAGCTCCTTTCATTCAGTCAGTAGCTTCAATCATTTCTGGACGTTTTTCAATGGCAAAAATCAATGAATATTGTAAATGCACAAACAGTAATTTCTCCGCATTGCAAGGTGCAATTCTGAAATTTTTTGCTTTTTCCTGCTCCTCTTAGCATGATAAAGAAGATTCAAAGAGAGTGAGATGCCAGCTCCTTTCATTCAGTCAGTACCTTCAATCATTTCTGGACGTTTTTCAATGGCAAAAATCAATGAATATTGTAAATGCACAAACAGTAATTTCTCCGCATTGCAAGGTGCAATTCTGAAATTTTTTGCTTTTTCCCGCTCCTCTTAGCATGATAAAGAAGATTCAAAGAGAGTGAGGTGCCAGCTCCTTTCATTCAGTCAGTAGCTTCAAACATTTCTGGTATATGAATAACGTTTTTCAATGGCAAAAATCAATGAATATTGTAAATGCACAAACAGTAATTTCTCCGCATTGCAAGGTGCAATTCTGAAATTTTTTGCTTTTTCCTGCTCCTCTTAGCATGATAAAGAAGATTCAAAGAGAGTGAGATGCCAGCTCCTTTCATTCAGTCAGTAGCTTCAATCATTTCTGGACGTTTTTCAATGGCAAAAATCAATGAATATTGTAAATGCACAAACAGTAATTTCTCCGCATTGCAAGGTGCAATTCTGAAATTTTTTGCTTTTTCCTGCTCCTCTTAGCATGATAAAGAAGATTCAAAGAGAGTGAGATGCCAGCTCCTTTCATTCAGTCAGTAGCTTCAAACATTTCTGGTATATGAATAACATGATGTTTTTCAATGGCAAAAATCAATGAATATTGTAAATGCACAAACAGTAATTTCTCCGCATTGCAAGGTGCAAGTCTGAAATTTTTTGCTTTTTCCTGCTCCTCTTAGCATGATAAAGAAGATTCAAAGAGAGTGAGATGCCAGCTACTTTCATTCAGTCAGTAGCTTCAATCATTTCTGGACGTTTTTCAATGGTAAAAATCAATGAATATTGTAAATGCACAAACAGTAATTTCTCCACATTGCAAGGTGCAATTCTGAAATTTTTTGCTTTTTCCTGCTCCTCTTAGCATGATAAAGAAGATTCAAAGAGCGTGAGATGCCAGCTCCTTTCATTCAGTCAGTAGCTTCAAACATTTCTGGTATATGAATAACATGATGTTTTTCAATGGCAAAAATCAATGAATATTGTAAATGCACAAACAGTAATTTCTCCACATTGCAAGGTGCAATTCTGAAATTTTTTGCTTTTTCCTGCTCCTCTTAGCATGATAAAGAAGATTCAAAGAGAGTGAGATGCCAGCTCCTTTCATTCAGTCAGTAGCTTCAAACATTTCTGGTATATGAATAACATGATGTTTTTCAATGGCAAAAATCAATGAATATTGTAAATGCACAAACAGTAATTTCTCCGCATTGCAAGGTGCAATTCTGAAATTTTTTGCTTTTTCCTGCTCCTCTTAGCATGATAAAGAAGATTCAAAGAGAGTGAGATGCCAGCTCCTTTCATTCAGTCAGTAGCTTCAATCATTTCTGGACGTTTTTCAATGGCAAAAATCAATGAATATTGTAAATGCACAAACAGTAATTTCTCCGCATTGCAAGGTGCAATTCTGAAATTTTTTGCTTTTTCCTGCTCCTCTTAGCATGATAAAGAAGATTCAAAGAGAGTGAGATGCCAGCTCCTTTCATTCAGTCAGTAGCTTCAATCATTTCTGGACGTTTTTCAATGGCAAAAATCAATGAATATTGTAAATGCACAAACAGTAATTTCTCCGCATTGCAAGGTGCAATTCTGAAATTTTTTGCTTTTTCCTGCTCCTCTTAGCATGATAAAGAAGATTCAAAGAGAGTGAGATGCCAGCTCCTTTCATTCAGTCAGTAGCTTCAAACATTTCTGGAATATGAATAACATGATGTTTTTCAATGGCAAAAATCAATGAATATTGTAAATGCACAAACAGTAATTTCTCCGCATTGCAAGGTGCAAGTCTGAAATTTTTTGCTTTTTCCTGCTCCTCTTAGCATGATAAAGAAGATTCAAAGAGAGTGAGATGCCAGCTACTTTCATTCAGTCAGTAGCTTCAATCATTTCTGGACGTTTTTCAATGGTAAAAATCAATGAATATTGTAAATGCACAAACAGTAATTTCTCCACATTGCAATGTGCAATTCTAAAATTTTTTGCTTTTTCCTGCTCCTCTTAGCATGATAAAGAAGATTCAAAGAGAGTGAGATGCCAGCTCCTTTCATTCAGTCAGTAGCTTCAAACATTTCTGGTATATGAATAACATGATGTTTTTCAATGGCAAAAATCAATGAATATTGTAAATGCACAAACAGTAATTTCTCCGCATTGCAAGGTGCAATTCTGAAATTTTTTGCTTTTTCCTGCTCCTCTTAGCATGATAAAGAAGATTCAAAGAGAGTGAGATGCCAACTCCTTTCATTCAGTCAGTAGCTTCAAACATTTCTGGTATATGAATAACATGATGTTTTTCAATGGCAAAAATCAATGAATATTGTAAATGCACAAACAGTAATTTCTCCGCATTGCAAGGTGCAATTCTGAAATTTTTTGCTTTTTCCTGCTCCTCTTAGCATGATAAAGAAGATTCAAAGAGAGTGAGGTGCCAGCTCCTTTCATTCAGTCAGTAGCTTCAAACATTTCTGGTATATGAATAACATGTTTTTCAATGGCAAAAATCAATGAATATTGTAAATGCACAAACAGTAATTTCTCCGCATTGCAAGGTGCAATTCTGAAATTTTTTGCTTTTTCCTGCTCCTCTTAGCATGATAAAGAAGATTCAAAGAGAGTGAGATGCCAGCTCCTTTCATTCAATCAGTAGCTTCAATCATTTCTGGACGTTTTTCAATGGCAAAAATCAATGAATATTGTAAATGCACAAACAGTAATTTCTCCGCATTGCAAGGTGCAATTCTGAAATTTTTTGCTTTTTCCTGCTCCTCTTAGCATGATAAAGAAGATTCAAAGAGAGTGAGATGCCAGATCCTTTCATTCAGTCAGTAGCTTCAATCATTTCTGGACGTTTTTCAATGGCAAAAATCAATGAATATTGTAAATGCACAAACAGTAATTTCTCCGCATTGCAAGGTGCAATTCTGAAATTTTTTGCTTTTTCCTGCTCCTCTTAGCATGATAAAGAAGATTCAAAGAGAGTGAGATGCCAGCTCCTTTGATTCAGTCAGTAGCTTCAAACATTTCTGGTATATGAATAACATGATGTTTTTCAATGGCAAAAATCAATGAATATTGTAAATGCACAAACAGTAATTTCTCCGCATTGCAAGGTGCAAGTCTGAAATTTTTTGCTTTTTCCTGCTCCTCTTAGCATGATAAAGAAGATTCAAAGAGAGTGAGATGCCAGCTACTTTCATTCAGTCAGTAGCTTCAATCATTTCTGGACGTTTTTCAATGGTAAAAATCAATGAATATTGTAAATGCACAAACAGTAATTTCTCCACATTGCAAGGTGCAATTCTGAATTTTTTTGCTTTTTCCTGCTCCTCTTAGCATGATAAAGAAGATTCAAAGAGAGTGAGATGCCAGCTCCTTTCATTCAGTCAGTAGCTTCAAACATTTCTGGTATATGAATAACATGATGTTTTTCAATGGCAAAAATCAATGAATATTGTAAATGCACAAACAGTAATTTCTCCGCATTGCAAGGTGCAAGTCTGAAATTTTTTGCTTTTTCCTGCTCCTCTTAGCATGATAAAGAAGATTCAAAGAGAGTGAGATGCCAGCTACTTTCATTCAGTCAGTAGCTTCAATCATTTCTGGACGTTTTTCAATGGTAAAAATCAATGAATATTGTAAATGCACAAACAGTAATTTCTCCACATTGCAAGGTGCAATTCTGAAATTTTTTGCTTTTTCCTGCTCCTCTTAGCATGATAAAGAAGATTCAAAGAGAGTGAGATGCCAGCTCCTTTCATTCAGTCAGTAGCTTCAAACATTTCTGGTATATGAATAACATGATGTTTTTCAATGGCAAAAATCAATGAATATTGTAAATGCACAAACAGTAATTTCTCCACATTGCAAGGTGCAATTCTGAAATTTTTTGCTTTTTCCTGCTCCTCTTAGCATGATAAAGAAGATTCAAAGAGAGTGAGATGCCAGCTCCTTTCATTCAGTCAGTAGCTTCAAACATTTCTGGTATATGAATAACATGATGTTTTTCAATGGCAAAAATCAATGAATATTGTAAATGCACAAACAGTAATTTCTCCGCATTGCAAGGTGCAATTCTGAAATTTT
Organism: Phyllobates terribilis; assembly: GCF_046119375.1. Taxonomy (NCBI): domain Eukaryota; kingdom Metazoa; phylum Chordata; class Amphibia; order Anura; family Dendrobatidae; genus Phyllobates; species Phyllobates terribilis. Next base: position 608,310 of record NW_027363456.1, read on the forward strand.
TTGCTTTTTCCTGCTCCTCTTAGCATGATAAAGAAGATTCAAAGAGAGTGAGATGCCAGCTCCTTTCATTCAGTCAGTAGCTTCAATCATTTCTGGACGTTTTTCAATGGCAAAAATCAATGAATATTGTAAATGCACAAACAGTAATTTCTCCGCATTGCAAGGTGCAATTCTGAAATTTTTTGCTTTTTCCTGCTCCTCTTAGCATGATAAAGAAGATTCAAAGAGAGTGAGATGTCAGCTCCTTTCATTCAGTCAGTAGCTTCAAACATTTCTGGTATATGAATAACATGATGTTTTTCAATGGCAAAAATCAATGAATATTGTAAATGCACAAACAGTAATTTCTCCGCATTGCAAGGTGCAATTCTGAAATTTTTTGCTTTTTCCTGCTCCTCTTAGCATGATAAAGAAGATTCAAAGAGAGTGAGATGCCAGCTCCTTTCATTCAGTCAGGAGCTTCAATCATTTCTGGACGTTTTTCAATGGCAAAAATCAATGAATATTGTAAATGCACAAACAGTAATTTCTCCGCATTGCAAGGTGCAATTCTGAAATTTTTTGCTTTTTCCTGCTCCTCTTAGCATGATAAAGAAGATTCAAAGAGAGTGAGATGCCAGCTCCTTTCGTTCAGTCAGTAGCTTCAATCATTTCTGGACGTTTTTCAATGGCAAAAATCATTGAATATTATAAATGCACAAACAGTAATTTCTCCGCATTGCAAGGTGCAATTCTGAAATTTTTTACTTTTTCCTGCTCCTCTTAGCATGATAAAGAAGATTCAAAGAGAGTGAGATGCCAGCTCCTTTCATTCAGTCAGTAGCTTCAATCATTTCTGGACGTTTTTCAATGGCAAAAACCAATGAATATTGTAAATGCACAAACAGTAATTTCTCCGCATTGCAAGGTGCAATTCTGAAATTTTTTGCTTTTTCCTGCTCCTCTTAGCATGATAAAGAAGATTCAAAGAGAGCGAGATGCCAGCTCCTTTCATTCAGTCAGTAGCTTCAATCATTTCTGGTATATGAATAACATGATGTTTTTCAATGGCAAAAATCAATGAATATTGTAAATGCACAAACAGTAATTTCTCCGCATTGCAAGGTGCAATTGTGAAATTTTTTGCTTTTTCCTGCTCCTCTTAGCATGATAAAGAAGATTCAAAGAGAGTGAGATGCCAGCTCCTTTCATTCAGTCAGTAGCTTCAATTATTTCTGGACGTTTTTCAATGGCAAAAATCAATGAATATTGTAAATGCACAAACAGTAATTTCTCCGCATTGCAAGGTGCAATTCTGAAATTTTTTGCTTTTTCCTGCTCCTCTTAGCATGATAAAGAAGATTCAAAGAGAGCGAGATGCCAGCTCCTTTCATTCAGTCAGTAGCTTCAATCATTTCTGGTATATGAATAACATGATGTTTTTCAATGGCAAAAATCAATGAATATTGTAAATGCACAAACAGTAATTTCTCCGCATTGCAAGGTGCAATTGTGAAATTTTTTGCTTTTTCCTGCTCCTCTTAGCATGATAAAGAAGATTCAAAGAGAGTGAGATGCCAGCTCCTTTCATTCAGTCAGTAGCTTCAATTATTTCTGGACGTTTTTCAATGGCAAAAATCAATGAATATTGTAAATGCACAAACAGTAATTTCTCCGCATTGCAAGGTGCAATTCTGAAATTTTTTGCTTTTTCCTGCTCCTCTTAGCATGATAAAGAAGATTCAAAGAGAGTGAGATGCCAGCTCCTTTCATTCAGTCAGTAGCTTCAAACATTTCTGGTATATGAATAACATGATGTTTTTCAATGGCAAAAATCAATGAATATTGTAAATGCACAAACAGTAATTTCTCCGCATTGCAAGGTGCAATTCTGAAATTTTTTGCTTTTTCCTGCTCCTCTTAGCATGATAAAGAAGATTCAAAGAGAGTGAGATGCCAGCTCCTTTCATTCAGTCAGTAGCTTCAATCATTTCTGGACGTTTTTCAATGGCAAAAATCAATGAATATTGTAAATGCACAAACAGTAATTTCTCCGCATTGCAAGGTGCAATTCTGAAATTTTTTGCTTTTTCCTGCTCCTCTTAGCATGATAAAGAAGATTCAAAGAGAGTGAGATGCCAGCTCCTTTCATTCAGTCAGTAGCTTCAATCATTTCTGGTATATGAATAACATGATGTTTTTCAATGGCAAAAATCAATGAATATTGTAAATGCACAAACAGTAATTTCTCCGCATTGCAAGGTGCAATTCTGAAATTTTTTGCTTTTTCCTGCTCCTCTTAGCATGATAAAGAAGATTCAAAGAGAGTGAGATGCCAGCTCCTTTCATTCAGTCAGTAGCTTCAAACATTTCTGGTATATGAATAACATGATGTTTTTCAATGGCAAAAATCAATGAATATTGTAAATGCACAAACAGTAATTTCTCCGCATTGCAAGGTGCAATTCTGAAATTTTTTGCTTTTTCCTGCTCCTCTTAGCATGATAAAGAAGATTCAAAGAGAGTGAGATGCCAGCTCCTTTCATTCAGTCAGTAGCTTCAATCATTTCTGGACGTTTTTCAATGGCAAAAATCAATGAATATTGTAAACGCACAAACAGTAATTTCTCCGCATTGCAAGGTGCAATTCTGAAATTTTTTGCTTTTTCCTGCTCCTCTTAGCATGATAAAGAAGATTCAAAGAGAGTGAGATGTCAGCTCCTTTCATTCAGTCAGTAGCTTCAAACATTTCTGGTATATGAATAACATGATGTTTTTCAATGGCAAAAATCAATGAATTTTGTAAATGCACAAACAGTAATTTCTCCGCATTGCAAGGTGCAATTCTGAAATTTTTTGCTTTTTCCTGCTCCTCTTAGCATGATAAAGAAGATTCAAAGAGAGTGAGATGCCAGTTCCTTTCATTCAGTCAGTAGCTTCAATCATTTCTGGACGTTTTTCAATGGCAAAAATCAATGAATATTGTAAATGCACAAACAGTAATTTCTCCGCATTGCAAGGTGCAATTCTGAAATTTTTTGCTTTTTCCTGCTCCTCTTAGCATGATAAAGAAGATTCAAAGAGAGTGAGATGCCAGCTCCTTTCATTCAGTCAGTAGCTTCAATCATTTCTGGTATATGAATAACATGATGTTTTCAATGGCAAAAATCAATGAATATTGTAAATGCACAAACAGTAATTTCTCCGCATTGCAAGGTGCAATTCTGAAATTTTTTGCTTTTTCCTGCTCCTCTTAGCATGATAAAGAAGATTCAAAGAGAGTGAGATGCCAGCTCCTTTCATTCAGTCAGTAGCTTCAATCATTTCTGGACGTTTTTCAATGGCAAAAATCAATGAATATTGTAAATGCACAAACAGTAATTTCTCCGCATTGCAAGGTGCAATTCTGAAATTTTTTGCTTTTTCCTGCTCCTCTTAGCATGATAAATAAGATTCAAAGAGAGTGAGATGTCAGCTCCTTTCATTCAGTCAGTAGCTTCAAACATTTCTGGTATATGAATAACATGATGTTTTTCAATGGCAAAAATCAATGAATTTTGTAAATGCACAAACAGTAATTTCTCCGCATTGCAAGGTGCAATTCTGAAATTTTTTGCTTTTTCCTGCTCCTCTTAGCATGATAAAGAAGATTCAAAGAGAGTGAGATGCCAGTTCCTTTCATTCAGTCAGTAGCTTCAATCATTTCTGGACGTTTTTCAATGGCAAAAATCAATGAATATTGTAAATGCACAAACAGTAATTTCTCCGCATTGCAAGGTGCAATTCTGAAATTTTTTGCTTTTTCCTGCTCCTCTTAGCATGATAAAGAAGATTCAAAGAGAGTGAGATGCCAGCTCCTTTCATTCAGTCAGTAGCTTCAATCATTTCTGGTATATGAATAACATGATGTTTTTCAATGGCAAAAATCAATGAATATTGTAAATGCACAAACAGTAATTTCTCCGCATTGCAAGGTGCAATTCTGAATTTTTTTGCTTTTTCCTGCTCCTCTTAGCATGATAAAGAAGATTCAAAGAGAGTGAGATGCCAGCTCCTTTCATTCAGTCAGTAGCTTCAATCATTTCTGGACGTTTTTCAATGGCAAAAATCAATGAATATTGTAAATGCACAAACAGTAATTTCTCCGCATTGCAAGGTGCAATTCTGAAATTTTTTGCTTTTTCCTGCTCCTCTTAGCATGATAAACAAGATTCAAAGAGAGTGAGATGCCAGCTCCTTTCATTCAGTCAGTAGCTTCAATCATTTCTGGACGTTTTTCAATGGCAAAAATCAATGAATATTGTAAATGCACAAACAGTAATTTCTCCGCATTGCAAGGTGCAATTCTGAAATTTTTTGCTTTTTCCTGCTCCTCTTAGCATGATAAAGAAGATTCAAAGAGAGTGAGATGCCAGCTCCTTTCATTCAGTCAGTAGCTTCAAACATTTCTGGTATATGAATAACATGATGTTTTTCAATGGCAAAAATCAATGAATATTGTAAATGCACAAACAGTAATTTCTCCGCATTGCAAGGTGCAAGTCTGAAATTTTTTGCTTTTTCCTGCTCCTCTTAGCATGATAAAGAAGATTCAAAGAGAGTGAGATGCCAGCTCCTTTCATTCAGTCAGTAGCTTCAATCATTTCTGGATGTTTTTCAATGGCAAAAATCAATGAATATTGTAAATGCACAAACTGTAATTTCTCCGTATTGCAAGGTGCAATTCTGAAATTTTTTGCTTTTTCCTGCTCCTCTTAGCATGATAAAGAAGATTCAAAGAGAGTGAGATGCCAGCTCCTTTCATTCAGTCAGTAGCTTCAATCATTTCTGGACGTTTTTCAATGGCAAAAATCAATGAATATTGTAAATGCACAAACAGTAATTTCTCCGCATTGCAAGGTGCAATTCTGAAATTTTTTGCTTTTTCCTGCTCCTCTTAGCATGATAAAGAAGATTCAAAGAGAGTGAGATGCCAGCTCCTTTCATTCAGTCAGTAGCTTCAATCATTTCTGGACGTTTTTCAATGGCAAAAATCAATGAATATTGTAAATGCACAAACAGTAATTTCTCCGCATTGCAAGGTGCAATTCTGAAATTTTTTGCTTTTTCCTGCTCCTCTTAGCATGATAAAGAAGATTCAAAGAGAGTGAGATGCCAGCTCCTTTCATTCAGTCAGTAGCTTCAAACATTTCTGGTATATGAATAACATGATGTTTTTCAATGGCAAAAATCAATGAATATTGTAAATGCACAAACAGTAATTTCTCCGCATTGCAAGGTGCAATTCTGAAATTTTTTGCTTTTTCCTGCTCCTCTTAGCATGATAAAGAAGATTCAAAGAGAGTGAGATGCCAGCTCCTTTCATTCAGTCAGTAGCTTCAAACATTTCTGGTATATGAATAACATGATGTTTTTCAATGGCAAAAATCAATGAATATTGTAAATGCACAAACAGTAATTTCTCCGCATTGCAAGGTGCAAGTCTGAAATTTTTTGCTTTTTCCTGCTCCTCTTAGCATGATAAAGAAGATTCAAAGAGAGTGAGATGCCAGCTACTTTCATTCAGTCAGTAGCTTCAATCATTTCTGGACGTTTTTCAATGGTAAAAATCAATGAATATTGTAAATGCACAAACAGTAATTTCTCCACATTGCAAGGTGCAATTCTGAAATTTTTTGCTTTTTCCTGCTCCTCTTAGCATGATAAAGAAGATTCAAAGAGAGTGAGATGCCAGCTCCTTTCATTCAGTCAGTAGCTTCAAACATTTCTGGTATATGAATAACATGATGTTTTTCAATGGCAAAAATCAATGAATATTGTAAATGCACAAACAGTAATTTCTCCGCATTGCAAGGTGCAATTCTGAAATTTTTTGCTTTTTCCTGCTCCTCTTAGCATGATAAAGAAGATTCAAAGAGAGTGAGATGCCAGCTCCTTTCATTCAGTCAGTAGCTTCAATCATTTCTGGATGTTTTTCAATGGCAAAAATCAATGAATATTGTAAATGCACAAACTGTAATTTCTCCGCATTGCAAGGTGCAATTCTGAAATTTTTTGCTTTTTCCTGCTCCTCTTAGCATGATAAAGAAGATTCAAAGAGAGTGAGATGCCAGCTCCTTTCATTCAGTCAGTAGCTTCAATCATTTCTGGACGTTTTTCAGTGGCAAAAATCAATGAATATTGTAAATGCACAAACAGTAATTTCTCCGCATTGCAAGGTGCAATTCTGAAATTTTTTGCTTTTTCCTGCTCCTCTTAGCATGATAAAGAAGATTCAAAGAGAGTGAGATGCCAGCTCCTTTCATTCAGTCAGTACCTTCAATCATTTCTGGACGTTTTTCAATGGCAAAAATCAATGAATATTGTAAATGCACAAACAGTAATTTCTCCGCATTGCAAGGTGCAAGTCTGAAATTTTTTGCTTTTTCCTGCTCCTCTTAGCATGATAAAGAAGATTCAAAGAGAGTGAGATGCCAGCTACTTTCATTCAGTCAGTAGCTTCAATCATTTCTGGACGTTTTTCAATGGTAAAAATCAATGAATATTGTAAATGCACAAACAGTAATTTCTCCACATTGCAAGGTGCAATTCTGAAATTTTTTGCTTTTTCCTGCTCCTCTTAGCATGATAACGAAGATTCAAAGAGAGTGAGATGCCAGCTCCTTTCATTCAGTCAGTAGCTTCAAACATTTCTGGTATATGAATAACATGATGTTTTTCAATGGCAAAAATCAATGAATATTGTAAATGCACAAACAGTAATTTCTCCGCATTGCAAGGTGCAATTCTGAAATTTTTTGCTTTTTCCTGCTCCTCTTAGCATGATAAAGAAGATTCAAAGAGAGTGAGATGCCAGCTCCTTTCATTCAGTCAGTAGCTTCAATCATTTCTGGATGTTTTTCAATGGCAAAAATCAATGAATATTGTAAATGCACAAACTGTAATTTCTCCGCATTGCAAGGTGCAATTCTGAAATTTTTTGCTTTTTCCTGCTCCTCTTAGCATGATAAAGAAGATTCAAAGAGAGTGAGATGCCAGCTCCTTTCATTCAGTCAGTAGCTTCAATCATTTCTGGACGTTTTTCAATGGCAAAAATCAATGAATATTGTAAATGCACAAACAGTAATTTCTCCGCATTGCAAGGTGCAATTCTGAAATTTTTTGCTTTTTCCTGCTCCTCTTAGCATGATAAAGAAGATTCAAAGAGAGTGAGATGCCAGCTCCTTTCATTCAGTCAGTAGCTTCAATCATTTCTGGACGTTTTTCAATGGCAAAAATCAATGAATATTGTAAATGCACAAACAGTAATTTCTCCGCATTGCAAGGTGCAATTCTGAAATTTTTTGCTTTTTCCCGCTCCTCTTAGCATGATAAAGAAGATTCAAAGAGAGTGAGGTGCCAGCTCCTTTCATTCAGTCAGTAGCTTCAAACATTTCTGGTATATGAATAACATGTTTTTCAATGGCAAAAATCAATGAATATTGTAAATGCACAAACAGTAATTTCTCCGCATTGCAAGGTGCAATTCTGAAATTTTTTGATTTTTCCTGCTCCTCTTAGCATGATAAAGAAGATTCAAAGAGAGTGAGATGCCAGCTCCTTTCATTCAGTCAGTAGCTTCAATCATTTCTGGACGTTTTTCAATGGCAAAAATCAATGAATATTGTAAAAGCACAAACAGTAATTTCTCCGCATTGCAAGGTGCAATTCTGAAATTTTTTGCTTTTTCCTGCTCCTCTTAGCATGATAAAGAAGATTCAAAGAGAGTGAGATGCCAGCTCCTTTCATTCAGTTAGTAGCTTCAAACATTTCTGGTATATGAATAACATGATGTTTTTCAATGGCAAAAATCAATGAATATTGTAAATGCACAAACAGTAATTTCTCCGCATTGCAAGGTGCAAGTCTGAAATTTTTTGCTTTTTCCTGCTCCTCTTAGCATGATAAAGAAGATTCAAAGAGAGTGAGATGCCAGCTACTTTCATTCAGTCAGTAGCTTCAATCATTTCTGGACGTTTTTCAATAGTAAAAATCAATGAATATTGTAAATGCACAAACAGTAATTTCTCCACATTGCAAGGTGCAATTCTGAAATTTTTTGCTTTTTCCTGCTCCTCTTAGCATGATAAAGAAGATTCAAAGAGAGTGAGATGCCAGCTCCTTTCATTCAGTCAGTAGCTTCAAACATTTCTGGTATATGAATAACATGATGTTTTTCAATGGCAAAAATCAATGAATATTGTAAATGCACAAACAGTAATTTCTCCGCATTGCAAGGTGCAAGTCTGAAATTTTTTGCTTTTTCCTGCTCCTCTTAGCATGATAAAGAAGATTCAAAGAGAGTGAGATGCCAGCTACTTTCATTCAGTCAGTAGCTTCAATCATTTCTGGACGTTTTTCAATAGTAAAAATCAATGAATATTGTAAATGCACAAACAGTAATTTCTCCACATTGCAAGGTGCAATTCTGAAATTTTTTGCTTTTTCCTGCTCCTCTTAGCATGATAAAGAAGATTCAAAGAGAGTGAGATGCCAGCTCCTTTCATTCAGTCAGTAGCTTCAAACATTTCTGGTATATGAATAACATGATGTTTTTCAATGGCAAAAATCAATGAATATTGTAAATGCACAAACAGTAATTTCTCCGCATTGCAAGGTGCAATTCTGAAATTTTTTGCTTTTTCCTGCTCCTCTTAGCATGATAAAGCAGATTCAAAGAGAGTGAGATGCCAGCTCCTTTCATTCAGTCAGTAGCTTCAATCATTTCTGGATGTTTTTCAATGGCAAAAATCAATGAATATTGTAAATGCACAAACTGTAATTTCTCCGCATTGCAAGGTGCAATTCTGAAATTTTTTGCTTTTTCCTGCTCCTCTTAGCATGATAAAGAAGATTCAAAGAGAGTGAGATGCCAGCTCCTTTCATTCAGTCAGTAGCTTCAATCATTTCTGGACGTTTTTCAGTGGCAAAAATCAATGAATATTGTAAATGCACAAACAGTAATTTCTCCGCATTGCAAGGTGCAATTCTGAAATTTTTTGCTTTTTCCTGCTCCTCTTAGCATGATAAAGAAGATTCAAAGAGAGTGAGATGCCAGCTCCTTTCATTCAGTCAGTACCTTCAATCATTTCTGGACGTTTTTCAATGGCAAAAATCAATGAATATTGTAAATGCACAAACAGTAATTTCTCCGCATTGCAAGGTGCAATTCTGAAATTTTTTGCTTTTTCCCGCTCCTCTTAGCATGATAAAGAAGATTCAAAGAGAGTGAGGTGCCAGCTCCTTTCATTCAGTCAGTAGCTTCAAACATTTCTGGTATATGAATAACATGTTTTTCAATGGCAAAAATCAATGAATATTGTAAATGCACAAACAGTAATTTCTCCGCATTGCAAGGTGCAATTCTGAAATTTTTTGATTTTTCCTGCTCCTCTTAGCATGATAAAGAAGATTCAAAGAGAGTGACATGCCAGCTCCTTTCATTCAGTCAGTAGCTTCAATCCTTTCTGGACGTTTTTCAATGGCAAAAATCAATGAATATTGTAAATGCACAAACAGTAATTTCTCCGCATTGCAAGGTGCAATTCTGAAATTTTTTGCTTTTTCCTGCTCCTCTTAGCATGATAAAGAAGATTCAAAGAGAGTGAGATGCCAGCTCCTTTCATTCAGTCAGTAGCTTCAATCATTTCTGGACGTTTTTCAATGGCAAAAATCAATGAATATTGTAAATGCACAAACAGTAATTTCTCCGCATTGCAAGGTGCAATTCTGAAATTTTTTGCTTTTTCCTGCTCCTCTTAGCACGATAAAGAAGATTCAAAGAGAGTGAGATGCCAGCTCCTTTCATTCAGTCAGTAGCTTCAAACATTTCTGGTATATGAATAACATGATGTTTTTCAATGGCAAAAATCAATGAATATTGTAAATGCACAAACAGTAATTTCTCCGCATTGCAAGGTGCAAGTCTGAAATTTTTTGCTTTTTCCTGCTCCTCTTAGCATGATAAAGAAGATTCAAAGAGAGTGAGATGCCAGTTACTTTCATGCAGTCAGTAGCTTCAATCATTTCTGGACGTTTTTCAATGGTAAAAATCAATGAATATTGTAAATGCACAAACAGTAATTTCTCCACATTGCAAGGTGCAATTCTGAAATTTTTTGCTTTTTCCTGCTCCTCTTAGCATGATAAAGAAGATTCAAAGAGAGTGAGATGCCAGCTCCTTTCATTCAGTCAGTAGCTTCAAACATTTCTGGTATATGAATAACATGATGTTTTTCAATGGCAAAAATCAATGAATATTGTAAATGCACAAACAGTAATTTCTCCGCATTGCAAGGTGCAATTCTGAAATTTTTTGCTTTTTCCTGCTCCTCTTAGCATGATAAAGAAGATTCAAAGAGAGTGAGATGCCAGCTCCTTTCATTCAGTCTGTAGCTTCAAACATTTCTGGTATATGAATAACATAATGTTTTTCAATGGCAAAAATCAATGAATATTGTAAATGCACAAACAGTAATTTCTCCGCATTGCAAGGTGCAATTCTGAAATTTTTTGCTTTTTCCTGCTCCTCTTAGCATGATAAAGAAGATTCAAAAAGAGTGAGATGCCAGCTCCTTTCATTCAGTCAGTAGCTTCAATCATTTCTGGATGTTTTTCAATGGCAAAAATCAATGAATATTGTAAATGCACAAACAGTAATTTCTCCGCATTGCAAGGTGCAATTCTGAAATTTTTTGCTTTTTCCTGCTCCTCTTAGCATGATAAAGAAGATTCAAAGAGAGTGAGATGTCAGCTCCTTTCATTCAGTCAGTAGCTTCAAACATTTCTGGTATATGAATAACATGATGTTTTTCAATGGCAAAAATCAATGAATATTGTAAATGCACAAACAGTAATTTCTCCGCATTGCAAGGTGCAATTCTGAAATTTTTTGTTTTTCCTGCTCCTCTTAGCATGATAAAGAAGATTCAAAGAGAGTGAGATGCCAGCTCCTTTCATTCAGTCAGTAGCTTCAATCATTTCTGGATGTTTTTCAATGGCAAAAATCAATGAATATTGTAAATGCACAAACAGTAATTTCTCCGCATTGCAAGGTGCAATTCTGAAATTTTTTGCTTTTTCCTGCTCCTCTTAGCATGATAAAGAAGATTCAAAGAGAGTGAGATGCCAGCTCCTTTCATTCAGTCAGTAGCTTCAAACATTTCTGGTATATGAATAACATGATGTTTTTCAATGGCAAAAATCAATGAATATTGTAAATGCACAAACAGTAATTTCTCCGCATTGCAAGGTGCAAGTCTGAAATTTTTTTGCTTTTTCCTGCTCCTCTTAGCATGATAAAGAAGATTCAAAGAGAGTGAGATGCCAGCTACTTTCATTCAGTCAGTAGCTTCAATCATTTCTGGACGTTTTTCAATGGTAAAAATCAATGAATATTGTAAATGCACAAACAGTAATTTCTCCACATTGCAAGGTGCAATTCTGAAATTTTTTGCTTTTTCCTGCTCCTCTTAGCATGATAAAGAAGATTCAAAGAGAGTGAGATGCCAGCTCCTTTCATTCAGTCAGTAGCTTCAAACATTTCTGGTATATGAATAACATGATGTTTTTCAATGGCAAAAATCAATGAATATTGTAAATGCACAAACAGTAATTTCTCCACATTGCAAGGTGCAATTCTGAAATTTTTTGCTTTTTCCTGCTCCTCTTAGCATGATAAAGAAGATTCAAAGAGAGTGAGATGCCAGCTCCTTTCATTCAGTCAGTAGCTTCAAACATTTCTGGTATATGAATAACATGATGTTTTTCAATGGCAAAAATCAATGAATATTGTAAATGCACAAACAGTAATTTCTCCGCATTGCAAGGTGCAATTCTGAAATTTTTTGCTTTTTCCTGCTCCTCTTAGCATGGTAAAGAAGATTCAAAGAGAGTGAGATGCCAGCTCCTTTCATTCAGTCAGTAGCTTCAATCATTTCTGGACGTTTTTCAATGGCAAAAATCAATGAATATTGTAAATGCACAAACAGTAATTTCTCCGCATTGCAAGGTGCAATTCTGAAATTTTTTGCTTTTTCCTGCTCCTCTTAGCATGATAAAGAAGATTCAAAGAGAGTGAGATGTCAGCTCCTTTCATTCAGTCAGTAGCTTCAAACATTTCTGGTATATGAATAACATGATGTTTTTCAATGGCTAAAATCAATGAATATTGTAAATGCACAAACAGTAATTTCTCCGCATTGCAAGTTGCAATTCTGAAATTTTTTGCTTTTTCCTGCTCCTCTTAGCATGATAAAGAAGATTCAAAGAGAGTGAGATGCCAGCTCCTTTCATTCAGTCAGTAGCTTCAATCATTTCTGGACGTTTTTCAATGGCAAAAATCAATGAATATTGTAAATGCACAAATAGTAATTTCTCCGCATTGCAAGGTGCAATTCTGAAATTTTTTGCTTTTTCCTGCTCCTCTTAGCATGATAAAGAAGATTCAAAGAGAGTGAGATGCCAGCTCCTTTCATTCAGTCAGTAGCTTCAATCATTTCTGGACGTTTTTCAGTGGCAAAAATCAATGAATATTGTAAATGCACAAACAGTAATTTCTCCGCATTGCAAGGTGCAATTCTGAAATTTTTTGCTTTTTCCTGCTCCTCTTAGCATGATAAAGAAGATTCAAAGAGAGTGAGATGCCAGCTCCTTTCATTCAGTCAGTACCTTCAATCATTTCTGGACGTTTTTCAATGGCAAAAATCAATGAATATTGTAAATGCACAAACAGTAATTTCTCCGCATTGCAAGGTGCAATTCTGAAATTTTTTGCTTTTTCCCGCTCCTCTTAGCATGATAAAGAAGATTCAAAGAGAGTGAGGTGCCAGCTCCTTTCATTCAGTCAGTAGCTTCAAACATTTCTGGTATATGAATAACATGTTTTTCAATGGCAAAAATCAATGAATATTGTAAATGCACAAACAGTAATTTCTCCGCATTGCAAGGTGCAATTCTGAAATTTTTTGATTTTTCCTGCTCCTCTTAGCATGATAAAGAAGATTCAAAGAGAGTGACATGCCAGCTCCTTTCATTCAGTCAGTAGCTTCAATCCTTTCTGGACGTTTTTCAATGGCAAAAATCAATGAATATTGTAAATGCACAAACAGTAATTTCTCCGCATTGCAAGGTGCAATTCTGAAATTTTTTGCTTTTTCCTGCTCCTCTTAGCATGATAAAGAAGATTCAAAGAGAGTGAGATGCCAGCTCCTTTCATTCAGTCAGTAGCTTCAATCATTTCTGGACGTTTTTCAATGGCAAAAATCAATGAATATTGTAAATGCACAAACAGTAATTTCTCCGCATTGCAAGGTGCAATTCTGAAATTTTTTGCTTTTTCCTGCTCCTCTTAGCACGATAAAGAAGATTCAAAGAGAGTGAGATGCCAGCTCCTTTCATTCAGTCAGTAGCTTCAAACATTTCTGGTATATGAATAACATGATGTTTTTCAATGGCAAAAATCAATGAATATTGTAAATGCACAAACAGTAATTTCTCCGCATTGCAAGGTGCAAGTCTGAAATTTTTTGCTTTTTCCTGCTCCTCTTAGCATGATAAAGAAGATTCAAAGAGAGTGAGATGCCAGTTACTTTCATGCAGTCAGTAGCTTCAATCATTTCTGGACGTTTTTCAATGGTAAAAATCAATGAATATTGTAAATGCACAAACAGTAATTTCTCCACATTGCAAGGTGCAATTCTGAAATTTTTTGCTTTTTCCTGCTCCTCTTAGCATGATAAAGAAGATTCAAAGAGAGTGAGATGCCAGCTCCTTTCATTCAGTCAGTAGCTTCAAACATTTCTGGTATATGAATAACATGATGTTTTTCAATGGCAAAAATCAATGAATATTGTAAATGCACAAACAGTAATTTCTCCGCATTGCAAGGTGCAATTCTGAAATTTTTTGCTTTTTCCTGCTCCTCTTAGCATGATAAAGAAGATTCAAAGAGAGTGAGATGCCAGCTCCTTTCATTCAGTCTGTAGCTTCAAACATTTCTGGTATATGAATAACATAATGTTTTTCAATGGCAAAAATCAATGAATATTGTAAATGCACAAACAGTAATTTCTCCGCATTGCAAGGTGCAATTCTGAAATTTTTTGCTTTTTCCTGCTCCTCTTAGCATGATAAAGAAGATTCAAAAAGAGTGAGATGCCAGCTCCTTTCATTCAGTCAGTAGCTTCAATCATTTCTGGATGTTTTTCAATGGCAAAAATCAATGAATATTGTAAATGCACAAACAGTAATTTCTCCGCATTGCAAGGTGCAATTCTGAAATTTTTTGCTTTTTCCTGCTCCTCTTAGCATGATAAAGAAGATTCAAAGAGAGTGAGATGTCAGCTCCTTTCATTCAGTCAGTAGCTTCAAACATTTCTGGTATATGAATAACATGATGTTTTTCAATGGAAAAAATCAATGAATATTGTAAATGCACAAACAGTAATTTCTCCGCATTGCAAGGTGCAATTCTGAAATTTTTTGCTTTTTCCTGCTCCTCTTAGCATGATAAAGAAGATTCAAAGAGAGTGAGATGCCAGCTCCTTTCATTCAGTCAGTAGCTTCAATCATTTCTGGATGTTTTTCAATGGCAAAAATCAATGAATATTGTAAATGCACAAACAGTAATTTCTCCGCATTGCAAGGTGCAATTCTGAAATTTTTTGCTTTTTCCTGCTCCTCTTAGCATGATAAAGAAGATTCAAAGAGAGTGAGATGCCAGCTCCTTTCATTCAGTCAGTAGCTTCAAACATTTCTGGTATATGAATAACATGATGTTTTTCAATGGCAAAAATCAATGAATATTGTAAATGCACAAACAGTAATTTCTCCGCATTGCAAGGTGCAAGTCTGAAATTTTTTTGCTTTTTCCTGCTCCTCTTAGCATGATAAAGAAGATTCAAAGAGAGTGAGATGCCAGCTACTTTCATTCAGTCAGTAGCTTCAATCATTTCTGGACGTTTTTCAATGGTAAAAATCAATGAATATTGTAAATGCACAAACAGTAATTTCTCCACATTGCAAGGTGCAATTCTGAAATTTTTTGCTTTTTCCTGCTCCTCTTAGCATGATAAAGAAGATTCAAAGAGAGTGAGATGCCAGCTCCTTTCATTCAGTCAGTAGCTTCAAACATTTCTGGTATATGAATAACATGATGTTTTTCAATGGCAAAAATCAATGAATATTGTAAATGCACAAACAGTAATTTCTCCACATTGCAAGGTGCAATTCTGAAATTTTTTGCTTTTTCCTGCTCCTCTTAGCATGATAAAGAAGATTCAAAGAGAGTGAGATGCCAGCTCCTTTCATTCAGTCAGTAGCTTCAAACATTTCTGGTATATGAATAACATGATGTTTTTCAATGGCAAAAATCAATGAATATTGTAAATGCACAAACAGTAATTTCTCCGCATTGCAAGGTGCAATTCTGAAATTTTTTGCTTTTTCCTGCTCCTCTTTGCATGGTAAAGAAGATTCAAAGAGAGTGAGATGCCAGCTCCTTTCATTCAGTCAGTAGCTTCAATCATTTCTGGACGTTTTTCAATGGCAAAAATCAATGAATATTGTAAATGCACAAACAGTAATTTCTCCGCATTGCAAGGTGCAATTCTGAAATTTTTTGCTTTTTCCTGCTCCTCTTAGCATGATAAAGAAGATTCAAAGAGAGTGAGATGTCAGCTCCTTTCATTCAGTCAGTAGCTTCAAACATTTCTGGTATATGAATAACATGATGTTTTTCAATGGCTAAAATCAATGAATATTGTAAATGCACAAACAGTAATTTCTCCGCATTGCAAGGTGCAATTCTGAAATTTTTTGCTTTTTCCTGCTCCTCTTAGCATGATAAAGAAGATTCAAAGAGAGTGAGATGCCAGCTCCTTTCATTCAGTCAGTAGCTTCAATCATTTCTGGACGTTTTTCAATGGCAAAAATCAATGAATATTGTAAATGCACAAACAGTAATTTCTCCGCATTGCAAGGTGCAATTCTGAAATTTTTTGCTTTTTCCTGCTCCTCTTAGCATGATAAAGAAGATTCAAAGAGAGTGAGATGCCAGCTCCTTTCATTCAGTCAGTAGCTTCAATCATTTCTGGACGTTTTTCAATGGCAAAAATCAATGAATATTGTAAATGCACAAACAGTAATTTCTCCGCATTGCAAGGTGCAATTCTGAAATTTTTTGCTTTTTCCTGCTCCTCTTAGCATGATAAAGAAGATTCAAAGAGAGTGAGATGCCAGCTCCTTTCATTCAGTCAGTAGCTTCAAACATTTCTGGAATATGAATAACATGATGTTTTTCAATGGCAAAAATCAATGAATATTGTAAATGCACAAACAGTAATTTCTCCGCATTGCAAGGTGCAAGTCTGAAATTTTTTGCTTTTTCCTGCTCCTCTTAGCATGATAAAGAAGATTCAAAGAGAGTGAGATGCCAGCTACTTTCATTCAGTCAGTAGCTTCAATCATTTCTGGACGTTTTTCAATGGTAAAAATCAATGAATATTGTAAATGCACAAACAGTAATTTCTCCACATTGCAATGTGCAATTCTAAAATTTTTTGCTTTTTCCTGCTCCTCTTAGCATGATAAAGAAGATTCAAAGAGAGTGAGATGCCAGCTCCTTTCATTCAGTCAGTAGCTTCAAACATTTCTGGTATATGAATAACATGATGTTTTTCAATGGCAAAAATCAATGAATATTGTAAATGCACAAACAGTAATTTCTCCGCATTGCAAGGTGCAATTCTGAAATTTTTTGCTTTTTCCTGCTCCTCTTAGCATGATAAAGAAGATTCAAAGAGAGTGAGATGCCAACTCCTTTCATTCAGTCAGTAGCTTCAAACATTTCTGGTATATGAATAACATGATGTTTTTCAATGGCAAAAATCAATGAATATTGTAAATGCACAAACAGTAATTTCTCCGCATTGCAAGGTGCAATTCTGAAATTTTTTGCTTTTTCCTGCTCCTCTTAGCATGATAAAGAAGATTCAAAGAGAGTGAGGTGCCAGCTCCTTTCATTCAGTCAGTAGCTTCAAACATTTCTGGTATATGAATAACATGTTTTTCAATGGCAAAAATCAATGAATATTGTAAATGCACAAACAGTAATTTCTCCGCATTGCAAGGTGCAATTCTGAAATTTTTTGCTTTTTCCTGCTCCTCTTAGCATGATAAAGAAGATTCAAAGAGAGTGAGATGCCAGCTCCTTTCATTCAATCAGTAGCTTCAATCATTTCTGGACGTTTTTCAATGGCAAAAATCAATGAATATTGTAAATGCACAAACAGTAATTTCTCCGCATTGCAAGGTGCAATTCTGAAATTTTTTGCTTTTTCCTGCTCCTCTTAGCATGATAAAGAAGATTCAAAGAGAGTGAGATGCCAGCTACTTTCATTCAGTCAGTAGCTTCAATCATTTCTGGACGTTTTTCAATGGTAAAAATCAATGAATATTGTAAATGCACAAACAGTAATTTCTCCACATTGCAAGGTGCAATTCTGAAATTTTTTGCTTTTTCCTTCTCCTCTTAGCATGATAAAGAAGATTCAAAGAGAGTGAGATGCCAGCTCCTTTCATTCAGTCAGTAGCTTCAAACATTTCTGGTATATGAATAACATGATGTTTTTCAATGGCAAAAATCAATGAATATTGTAAATGCACAAACAGTAATTTCTCCGCATTGCAAGGTGCAATTCTGAAATTTTTTGCTTTTTCCTGCTCCTCTTAGCATGATAAAGAAGATTCAAAGAGAGTGAGATGCCAGCTCCTTTCATTCAGTCAGTAGCTTCAATCATTTCTGGATGTTTTTCAATGGTAAAAATCAATGAATATTGTAAATGCACAAACAGTAATTTCTCCGCATTGCAAGGTGCAATTCTGAAATTTTTTGCTTTTTCCTGCTCCTCTTAGCATGATAAAGAAGATTCAAAGAGAGTGAGATGCCAGCTCCTTTCATTCAGTCAGTAGCTTCAAACATTTCTGGTATATGAATAACATGATGTTTTTCAATGGCAAAAATCAATGAATATTGTAAATGCACAAACAGTAATTTCTCCACATTGCAAGGTGCAATTCTGAAATTTTTTGCTTTTTCCTGCTCCTCTTAGCATGATAAAGAAGATTCAAAGAGAGTGAGATGCCAGCTCCTTTCATTCAGTCAGTAGCTTCAAACATTTCTGGTATATGAATAACATGATGTTTTTCAATGGCAAAAATCAATGAATATTGTAAATGCACAAACAGTAATTTCTCCGCATTGCAAGGTGCAATTCTGAAATTTTTTGCTTTTTCCTGCTCCTCTTAGCATGATAAAGAAGATTCAAAGAGAGTGAGATGCCAGCTCCTTTCATTCAGTCAGTAGCTTCAATCATTTCTGGACGTTTTTCAATGGCAAAAATCAATGAATATTGTAAATGCACAAACAGTAATTTCTCCGCATTGCAAGGTGCAATTCTGAAATTTTTTGCTTTTTCCTGCTCCTCTTAGCATGATAAAGAAGATTCAAAGAGAGTGAGATGTCAGCTCCTTTCATTCAGTCAGTAGCTTCAAACATTTCTGGTATATGAATAACATGATGTTTTTCAATGGCAAAAATCAATGAATATTGTAAATGCACAAACAGTAATTTCTCCGCATTGCAAGGTGCAATTCTGAAATTTTTTGCTTTTTCCTGCTCCTCTTAGCATGATAAAGAAGATTCAAAGAGAGTGAGATGCCAGCTCCTTTCATTCAGTCAGTAGCTTCAATCATTTCTGGACGTTTTTCAATGGCAAAAATCAATGAATATTGTAAATGCACAAACAGTAATTTCTTCGCATTGCAAGGTGCAATTCTGAAATTTTTTGCTTTTTCCTGCTCCTCTTAGCATGATAAAGAAGATTCAAAGAGAGTGAGATGCCAGCTCCTTTCATTCAGTCAGTAGCTTCAAACATTTCTGGTATATGAATAACATGATGTTTTTCAATGGCAAAAATCAATGAATATTGTAAATGCACAAACAGTAATTTCTCCGCATTGCAAGGTGCAAGTCTGAAATTTTTTGCTTTTTCCTGCTCCTCTTAGCATGATAAAGAAGATTCAAAGAGAGTGAGATGCCAGCTCCTTTCATTCAGTCAGTAGCTTCAATCATTTCTGGATGTTTTTCAATGGCAAAAATCAATGAATATTGTAAATGCACAAACTGTAATTTCTCCGTATTGCAAGGTGCAATTCTGAAATTTTTTGCTTTTTCCTGCTCCTCTTAGCATGATAAAGAAGATTCAAAGAGAGTGAGATGCCAGCTCCTTTCATTCAGTCAGTAGCTTCAATCATTTCTGGACGTTTTTCAATGGCAAAAATCAATGAATATTGTAAATGCACAAACAGTAATTTCTCCGCATTGCAAGGTGCAATTCTGAAATTTTTTGCTTTTTCCTGCTCCTCTTAGCATGATAAAGAAGATTCAAAGAGAGTGAGATGCCAGCTCCTTTCATTTAGTCAGTACCTTCAATCATTTCTGGACGTTTTTCAATGGCAAAAATCAATGAATATTGTAAATGCACAAACAGTAATTTCTCCGCATTGCAAGGTGCAATTCTGAAATTTTTTGCTTTTTCCCGCTCCTCTTAGCATGATAAAGAAGATTGAAAGAGAGTGAGGTGCCAGCTCCTTTCATTCAGTCAGTAGCTTCAAACATTTCTGGTATATGAATAACATGTTTTTCAATGGCAAAAATCAATGAATATTGTAAATGCACAAACAGTAATTTCTCCGCATTGCAAGGTGCAATTCTGAAATTTTTTGATTTTTCCTGCTCCTCTTAGCATGATAAAGAAGATTCAAAGAGAGTGAGATGCCAGCTCCTTTCATTCAGTCAGTAGCTTCAATCATTTCTGGACGTTTTTCAATGGCAAAAGTCAATGAATATTGTAAATGCACAAACAGTAATTTCTCCGCATTGCAAGGTGCAATTCTGAAATTTTTTGCTTTTTCCTGCTCCTCTTAGCATGATAAAGAAGATTCAAAGAGAGTGAGATGCCAGCTCCTTTCATTCAGTCAGTAGCTTCAAACATTTCTGGTATATGAATAACATGATGTTTTTCAATGGCAAAAATCAATGAATATTGTAAATGCACAAACAGTAATTTCTCCGCATTGCAAGGTGCAATTCTGAAATTTGTTGCTTTTTCCTGCTCCTCTTAGCATGATAAAGAAGATTCGGAGAAATTACTGTTTGTGCATTTACAATATTCATTGATTTTTGCCATTGAAAAACGTCCAGAAATGATTGAAGCTACTGACTGAATGAAAGGAGCTGGCATCTCACTCTCTTTGAATCTTCTTTATCATGCTAAGAGGAGCAGGAAAAAGCAAAAAATTTCAGAATTGCACCTTGCAATGCGGAGAAATTACTGTTTGTGCATTTACAATATTCATTGATTTTTGCCATTGAAAAACATCATGTTATTCATATACCAGAAATGTTTGAAGCTACTGACTGAATGAAAGGAGCTGGCATCTCACTCTCTTTGAATCTTCTTTATCATACTAAGAGGAGCAGGAAAAAGCAAAAAATTTCAGAATTGCACCTTCAATGCGGAGAAATTACTGTTTGTGCATTTACAATATTCATTGATTTTTGCCATTGAAAAACGTCCAGAAATGATTGAAGCTACTGACTGAATGAAAGGAGCTGGCATCTCACTCTCTTTGAATCTTCTTTATCATGCTAAGAGGAGCAGGAAAAAGCAAAAAATTTCAGAATTGCACCTTGCAATGCGGAGAAATTACTGTTTGTGCATTTACAATACTCATTAATTTTTGCCATTGAAAAACATCATGTTATTCATATACCAGAAATGATTGAAGCTACTGACTGAATGAAAGGAGCTGGCATCTCACTCTCTTTGAATCTTCTTTATCATGCTAAGAGGAGCAGGAAAAAGCAAAAAATTTCAGAATTGCACCTTGCAATGCGGAGAAATTACTGTTTGTGCATTTACAATATTCATTGATTTTTGCCATTGAAAAACATCATGTTATTCATATACCAGAAATGTTTGAAGCTACTGACTGAATGAAAGGAGCTGGCATCTCACTCTCTTTGAATCTTCTTTATCATACTAAGAGGAGCAGGAAAAAGCAAAAAATTTCAGAATTGCACCTTGCAATGCGGAGAAATTACTGTTTGTGCATTTACAATATTCATTGATTTTTGCCATTGAAAAACGTCCAGAAATGATTGAAGCTACTGACTGAATGAAAGGAGCTGGCATCTCACTCTCTTTGAATCTTCTTTATCATGCTAAGAGGAGCAGGAAAAAGCAAAAAATTTCAGAATTGCACCTTGCAATGCGGAGAAATTACTGTTTGTGCATTTACAATATTCATTGATTTTTGCCATTGAAAAACGTCCAGAAATGATTGAAGCTACTGACTGAATGAAAGGAGCTGGCATCTCACTCTCTTTGAATCTTCTTTATCATGCTAAGAGGAGCAGGACAAAGCAAAAAATTTCAGAATTGCACCTTGCAATGCGGAGAAATTACTGTTTGTGCATTTACAATATTCATTGATTTTTGCCGCCATTGAAAAACATCATGTTATTCATATACCAGAAATGTTTGAAGCTACTGACTGAATGAAAGGAGCTGGCATCTCACTCTCTTTGAATCTTCTTTATCATGCTAAGAGGAGCAGGAAAAAGCAAAAAATTTCAGAATTGCACCTTGCAATGCGAAGAAATTACTGTTTGTGCATTTACAATATTCATTGATTTTTGCCATTGAAAAACATCATGTTATTCATATACCAGAAATGTTTGATGCTACTGACTGAATGAAAGGAGCTGGCATCTCACTCTCTTTGAATCTTCTTTATCATGCTAAGAGGAGCAGGAAAAAGCAAAAAATTTCAGAATTGCACCTTGCAATGCGGAGAAATTACTGTTTGTGCATTTACAATATTCATTGATTTTTGCCATTGAAAAACGTCCAGAAATGATTGAAGCTACTGACTGAATGAAAGGAGCTGGCATCTCACTCTCTTTGAATCTTCTTTATCATGCTAAGAGGAGCAGGAAAAAGCAAAAAATTTCAGAATTGCACCTTGCAATGCGGAGAAATTACTGTTTGTGCATTTACAATATTCATTGATTTTTGCCATTGAAAAACATCCAGAAATGATTGAAGCTACTGACTGAATGAAAGGAGCTGGCATCTCACTCTCTTTGAATCTTCTTTATCATGCTAAGAGGAGCAGGAAAAAGCAAAAAATTTCAGAATTGCACCTTGCAATGCGGAGAAATTACTGTTTGTGCATTTACAATATTCATTGATTTTTGCCATTGAAAAACGTCCAGAAATGATTGAAGCTACTGACTGAATGAAAGGAGCTGGCATCTCAGTCTCTTTGAATCTTCTTTATCATGCTAAGAGGAGCAGGAAAAAGCAAAAAATTTCAGAATTGCACCTTGCAATGCGGAGAAATTACTGTTTGTGCATCTACAATATTCATTGATTTTTGCTGTTGAAAAACGTCCAGAAATGATTGAAGCTACTGACTGAATGAAAGGAGCTGGCATCTCACTCTCTTTGAGTCTTCTTTACCATGCTAAGAGGAGCAGGAAAAAGCAAAAAATTTCAGAATTGCACCTTGCAATGCGGAGAAATTACTGTTTGTGCATTTACAATATTCATTGATTTTTGCCATTGAAAAACGTCCAGAAATGATTGAAGCTACTGACTGAATGAAAGGAGCTGGCATCTCACTCTCTTTGAATCTTCTTTATCATGCTAAGAGGAGCAGGAAAAAGCAAAAAATTTCAGAATTGCACCTTGCAATGCGGAGAAATTACTGTTTGTGCATTTACAATATTCATTGATTTTTGCCATTGAAAAACATCATGTTATTCATATACCAGAAATGATTGAAGCTACTGACTGAATGAAAGGAGCTGGCATCTCACTCTCTTTGAATCTTCTTTATCATGCTAAGAGGAGCAGGAAAAAGCAAAAAATTTCAGAATTGCACCTTGCAATGCGGAGAAATTACTGTTTGTGCATTTACAATATTCATTGATTTTTGCCATTGAAAAACGTCCAGAAATGATTGAAGCTACTGACTGAATGAAAGGAGCTGGCATCTCACTCTCTTTGAATCTTCTTTATCATGCTAAGAGGAGCAGGAAAAAGCAAAAAATTTCAGAATTGCACCTTGCAATGCGGAGAAATTACTGTTTGTGCATTTACAATATTCATTGATTTTTGCCATTGAAAAACGTCCAGAAATGATTGAAGCTACTGACTGAATGAAAGGAGCTCTCATCTCACTCTCTTTGAATATTCTTTATCATGCTAAGAGGAGCAGGAAAAAGCAAAAAATTTCAGAATTGCACCTTGCAATGCGGAGAAATTACTGTTTGTGCATTTACAATATTCATTGATTTTTGCCATTGAAAAACATCATGTTATTCATATACCAGAAATGTTTGAAGCTACTGACTGAATGAAAGGAGCTGGCATCTCACTCTCTTTGAATCTTCTTTATCATGCTAAGAGGAGCAGGAAAAAGCAAAAAATTTCAGAATTGCACCTTCAATGCGGAGAAATTACTGTTTGTGCATTTACAATATTCATTGATTTTTGCCATTGAAAAACGTCCAGAAATGATTGAAGCTACTGACTGAATGAAAGGAGCTGGCATCTCACTCTCTTTGAATCTTCTTTATCATGCTAAGAGGAGCAGGAAAAAGCAAAAAATTTCAGAATTGCACCTTGCAATGCGGAGAAATTACTGTTTGTGCATTTACAATATTCATTAATTTTTGCCATTGAAAAACATCATGTTATTCATATACCAGAAATGATTGAAGCTACTGACTGAATGAAAGGAGCTGGCATCTCACTCTCTTTGAATCTTCTTTATCATGCTAAGAGGAGCAGGAAAAAGCAAAAAATTTCAGAATTGCACCTTGCAATGCGGAGAAATTACTGTTTGTGCATTTACAATATTCATTGATTTTTGCCATTGAAAAACATCATGTTATTCATATACCGATTTTTGCCATTGAAAAACATCATGTTATTCATATACCAGAAATGTTTGAAGCTACTGACTGAATGAAAGGAGCTGGCATCTCACTCTCTTTGAATCTTCTTTATCATACTAAGAGGAGCAGGAAAAAGCAAAAAATTTCAGAATTGCACCTTCAATGCGGAGAAATTACTGTTTGTGCATTTACAATATTCATTGATTTTTGCCATTGAAAAACGTCCAGAAATGATTGAAGCTACTGACTGAATGAAAGGAGCTGGCATCTCACTCTCTTTGAATCTTCTTTATCATGCTAAGAGGAGCAGGAAAAAGCAAAAAATTTCAGAATTGCACCTTGCAATGCGGAGAAATTACTGTTTGTGCATTTACAATATTCATTAATTTTTGCCATTGAAAAACATCATGTTATTCATATACCAGAAATGATTGAAGCTACTGACTGAATGAAAGGAGCTGGCATCTCACTCTCTTTGAATCTTCTTTATCATGCTAAGAGGAGCAGGAAAAAGCAAAAAATTTCAGAATTGCACCTTGCAATGCGGAGAAATTACTGTTTGTGCATTTACAATATTCATTGATTTTTGCCATTGAAAAACATCATGTTATTGATATACCAGAAATGTTTGAAGCGAAGCTACTGACTGAATGAAAGGAGCTGGCATCTCACTCTCTTTGAATCTTCTTTATCATGCTAAGAGGAGCAGGAAAAAGTAAAAAATTTCAGAATTGCACCTTGCAATGCGGAGAAATTACTGTTTGTGCATTTACAATATTCAATGATTTTTGCCATTGAAAAACGTCCAGAAATGATTGAAGCTACTGACTGAATGAAAGGAGCTGGCATCTCACTCTCTTTGAATCTTCTTTATCATGCTAAGAGGAGCAGGAAAAAGCAAAAAATTTCAGAATTGCACCTTGCAATGCGGAGAAATTACTGTTTGTGCATTTACAATATTCATTGATTTTTGCCATTGAAAAACGTCCAGAAATGATTGAAGCTACTGACTGAATGAAAGGAGCTGGCATCTCACTCTCTTTGAATCTTCTTTATCATGCTAAGAGGAGCAGGAAAAAGCAAAAAATTTCAGAATTACACCTTGCAATGCGGAGAAATTACTGTTTGTGCATTTACAATATTCATTGATTTTTGCCATTGAAAAATGTCCAGAAATGATTGAAGCTACTGACTGAATGAAAGGAGCTGGCATCTCACTCTCTTTGAATCTTCTTTATCATGCTAAGAGGAGCAGGAAAAAGCAAAAAATTTCAGAATTGCGCCTTGCAATGCGGAGAAATTACTGTTTGTGCATTTACAAAATTCATTGATTTTTGCCATTGAAAAACATCATGTTATTCATATACCAGAAATGATTGAAGCTACTGACTGAAGGAAAGGATCTGGCATCTCACTCTCTTTGAATCTTCTTTGTCATGCTAAGAGGAGCAGGAAAAAGCAAAAAATTTCAGAATTGCACCTTGCAATGCGGAGAAATTACTGTTTGTGCATTTACAATATTCATTGATTTTTGCCATTGAAAAACGTCCAGAAATGATTGAAGCTACTGACTGAATGAAAGGAGCTGGCATCTCACTCTCTTTGAATCTTCTTTATCATGCTAAGAGGAGCAGGAAAAAGCAAAACATTTCAGAATTGCTCCTTGCAATGCGGAGAAATTACTGTTTGTGCACTTACAATATTCATTGATTTTTGCGATTGAAAAACATCATGTTATTCATATACCAGAAATGATTGAAGCTACTGACTGAATGAAAGGAGCTGGCATCTCACTCTCTTTGAATCTTCTTTATCATGCTAAGAGGAGCAGGAAAAAGTAAAAAATTTCAGAATTGCACCTTGCAATGCGGAGAAATTACTGTTTGTGCATTTACAATATTCAATGATTTTTGCCATTGAAAAACGT
Source organism: Phyllobates terribilis (assembly GCF_046119375.1). Lineage (NCBI taxonomy): Eukaryota > Metazoa > Chordata > Amphibia > Anura > Dendrobatidae > Phyllobates > Phyllobates terribilis. The sequence goes on from NW_027363456.1 coordinate 634,286, forward strand.
CCAGAAATGATTGAAGCTACTGACTGAATGAAAGGAGCTGGCATCTCACTCTCTTTGAATCTTCTTTATCATGCTAAGAGGAGCAGGAAAAAGCAAAAAATTTCAGAATTGCACCTTGCAATGCGGAGAAATTACTGTTTGTGCATTTACAATATTCATTGATTTTTGCCATTGAAAAACATCATGTTATTCATATACCAGAAATGATTGAAGCTACTGACTGAATGAAAGGAGCTGGCATCTCACTCTCTTTGAATCTTCTTTATCATGCTAAGAGGAGCAGGAAAAAGCAAAAAATTTCAGAATTGCACCTTGCAATGCGGAGAAATTGCAGTTTGTGCATTTACAATATTCATTGATTTTTGCCATTGAAAAACGTCCAGAAATGATTGAAGCTACTGACTGAATGAAAGGAGCTGGCATCTCACTCTCTTTGAATCTTCTTTATCATGCTAAGAGGAGCAGGAAAAAGCAAAAAATTTCAGAATTGCACCTTGCAATGCGGAGAAATTACTGTTTGTGCATTTACAATATTCATTGATTTTTGCCATTGAAAAACGTCCAGAAATGATTGAAGCTACTGACTGAATGAAAGGAGCTGGCATCTCACTCTCTTTGAATCTTCTTTATCATGCTAAGAGGAGCAGGAAAAAGCAAAAAATTTCAGAATTGCACCTTGCAATGCGGAGAAATTACTGTTTGTGCATTTACAATATTCATTGATTTTTGCCATTGAAAAACATCATGTTATTCATATACCAGAAATGTTTGAAGCTACTGACTGAATGAAAGGATCTGGCATCTCACTCTCTTTGAATCTTCTTTATCATGCTAAGAGGAGCAGGAAAAAGCAAAAAATTTCAGAATTGCACCTTGCAATGCGGAGAAATTACTGTTTGTGCATTTACAATATTCATTGATTTTTGCCATTGAAAAACGTCCAGAAATGATTGAAGCTACTGACTGAATGAAAGGAGCTGGCATCTCACTCTCTTTGAATCTTCTTTATCATGCTAAGAGGAGCAGGAAAAGGCAAAAAATTTCAGAATTGCACCTTGCAATGCGGAGAAATTACTGTTTGTGCATTTACAATATTCATTGATTTTTGCCATTGAAAAACATCATGTTATTCATATACCAGAAATGATTGAAGCTACTGACTGAATGAAAGGAGCTGGCATCTCACTCTCTTTGAATCTTCTTTATCATGCTAAGAGGAGCAGGAAAAAGCAAAAAATTTCAGAATTGCACCTTGCAATGCGGAGAAATTACTGTTTGTGCATTTACAATATTCATTGATTTTTGCCATTGAAAAACGTCCAGAAATGATTGAAGCTACTGACTGAATGAAAGGAGCTGGCATCTCACTCTCTTTGAATCTTCTTTATCATGCTAAGAGGAGCAGGAAAAAGCAAAAAAATTCAGAATTGCACCTTGCAATGCGGAGAAATTACTGTTTGTGCATTTACAATATTCATTGATTTTTGCCATTGAAAACATCATGTTATTCATATACCAGAAATGATTGAAGCTACTGACTGAATGAAAGGAGCTGGCATCTCACTCTCTTTGAATCTTCTTTTTCATGCTAAGAGGAGCAGGAAAAAGTAAAAAATTTCAGAATTGCACCTTGCAATGCGGAGAAATTACTGCTTGTGCATTTACAATATTCATTGATTTTTGCCATTGAAAAACGTCCAGAAATGATTGAAGCTACTGACTGAATGAAAGGAGCTGGCATCTCACTCTCTTTGAATCTTCTTTATCATGCTAAGAGGAGCAGGAAAAAGCAAAAAATTTCAGAATTGCACCTTGCAATACGGAGAAATTACTGTTTGTGCATTTACAATATTCATTGATTTTTGCCATTGAAAAACGTCCAGAAATGATTGAAGCTACTGACTGAATGAAAGGAGCTGGCATCTCACTCTCTTTGAATCTTCTTTATCATGCTAAGAGGAGCAGGAAAAAGCAAAAAATTTCAGAATTGCACCTTGCAATGCGGAGAAATTACTGTTTGTGCATTTACAATATTCATTGATTTTTGCCATTGAAAAACGTCCAGAAATGATTGAAGCTACTGACTGAATGAAAGGAGCTGGCATCTCACTCTCTTTGAATCTTCTTTATCATGCTAAGAGGAGCAGGAAAAAGAAAAAAATTTCAGAATTGCACCTTGCAATGCGGAGAAATTACTGTTTGTGCATTTACAATATTCATTGATTTTTGCCGTTGAAAAACGTCCAGAAATGATTGAAGCTACTGACTGAATGAAAGGAGCTGGCATCTCACTCTCTTTGAATCTTCTTTATCATGCTAAGAGGAGCAGGAAAAAGCAAAAAATTTCAGAATTGCACCTTGCAATGCGGAGAAATTACTGTTTGTGCATTTACAATATTCATTGATTTTTGCCATTGAAAAACATCCAGAAATGATTGAAGCTACTGACTGAATGAAAGGAGCTGGCATCTCACTCTCTTTGAATCTTCTTTATCATGCTAAGAGGAGCAGGAAAAAGCAAAAAATTTCAGAATTGCACCTTGCAATGCGGAGAAATTACTGTTTGTGCATTTACAATATTCATTGATTTTTGCCATTGTTAAACATCATGTTATTCATATACCAGAAATGTTTGAAGCTACTGACTGAATGAAAGGAGCTGGCATCTCACTCTCTTTGAATCTTCTTTATCATGCTAAGAGGAGCAGGAAAAAGAAAAAATTTCAGAATTGCACCTTGCAATGCGGAGAAATTACTGTTTGTGCATTTACAATATTCATTGATTTTTGCCATTGAAAAACATCATGTTATTCATATACCAGAAATGATTGAAGCTACTGACTGAATGAAAGGAGCTGGCATCTCACTCTCTTTGAATCTTCTTTATCATGCTAAGAGGAGCAGGAAAAAGCAAAAAATTTCAGAATTGCACCTTGCAATGCGGAGAAATTACTGTTTGTGCATTTACAATATTCATTGATTTTTGCCATTGAAAAACGTCCAGAAATGATTGAAGCTACTGACTGAATGAAAGGAGCTGGCATCTCACTCTCTTTGAATCTTCTTTATCATGCTAAGAGGAGCAGGAAAAAGCAAAAAATTTCAGAATTGCACCTTGCAATGCGGAGAAATTACTGTTTGTGCATTTACAATACTCATTGATTTTTGCCATTGAAAAACATCATGTTATTCATATACCAGAAATGATTGAAGCTACTGACTGATTGAAAGGAGCTGGCATCTCACTCTCTTTGAATCTTCTTTTTCATGCTAAGATGAGCAGGAAAAAGTAAAAAATTTCAGAATTGCACCTTGCAATGCGGAGAAATTACTGTTTGTGCATTTACAATATTCATTGATTTTTGCCATTGAAAAACGTCCAGAAATGATTGAAGCTACTGACTGAATGAAAGGAGCTGGCATCTCAGTCTCTTTGAATCTTCTTTATCATGCTAAGAGGAGCAGGAAAAAGCAAAAAATTTCAGAATTGCACCTTGCAATGCGGAGAAATTACTGCTTGTGCATTTACAATATTCATTGATTTTTGCCATTGAAAAACGTCCAGAAATGATTGAAGCTACTGACTGAATGAAAGGAGCTGGCATCTCACTCTCTTTGAATCTTCTTTATCATGCTAAGAGGAGCAGGAAAAAGCAAAAAATTTCAGAATTGCACCTTGCAATACGGAGAAATTACTGTTTGTGCATTTACAATATTCATTGATTTTTGCCATTGAAAAACGTCCAGAAATGATTGAAGCTACTGACTGAATGAAAGGAGCTGGCATCTCACTCTGTTTGAATCTTCTTTATCATGCTAAGAGGAGCAGGAAAAAGCAAAAAATTTCAGAATTGCACCTTGCAATGCGGAGAAATTACTGTTTGTGCATTTACAATATTCATTGATTTTTGCCATTGAAAAACGTCCAGAAATGATTGAAGCTACTGACTGAATGAAAGGAGCTGGCATCTCACTCTCTTTGAATCTTCTTTATCATGCTAAGAGGAGCAGGAAAAAGCAAAAAATTTCAGAATTGCACCTTGCAATGCGGAGAAATTACTGTTTGTGCATTTACAATATTCATTGATTTTTGCCGTTGAAAAACGTCCAGAAATGATTGAAGCTACTGACTGAATGAAAGGAGCTGGCATCTCACTCTCTTTGAATCTTCTTTATCATGCTAAGAGGAGCAGGAAAAAGCAAAAAATTTCAGAATTGCACCTTGCAATGCGGAGAAATTACTGTTTGTGCATTTACAATATTTATTGATTTTTGCCATTGAAAAACATCCAGAAATGATTGAAGCTACTGACTGAATGAAAGGAGCTGGCATCTCACTCTCTTTGAATCTTCTTTATCATGCTAAGAGGAGCAGGAAAAAGCAAAAAATTTCAGAATTGCACCTTGCAATGCGGAGAAATTACTGTTTGTGCATTTACAATATTCATTGATTTTTGCCATTGTTAAACATCATGTTATTCATATACCAGAAATGATTGAAGCTACTGACTGAATGAAAGGAGCTGGCATCTCACTCTCTTTGAATCTTCTTTATCATGCTAAGAGGAGCAGGAAAAAGCAAAAAATTTCAGAATTGCACCTTGCAATGCGGAGAAATTACTGTTTGTGCATTTACAATATTCATTGATTTTTGCCATTGTTAAACATCATGTTATTCATATACCAGAAATGATTGAAGCTACTGACTGAATGAAAGGAGCTGGCATCTCACTCTCTTTGAATCTTCTTTATCATGCTAAGAGGAGCAGGAAAAAGCAAAAAATTTCAGAATTGCACCTTGCAATGCGGAGAAATTACTGTTTGTGCATTTACAATATTCATTGATTTTTTGCCATTGAAAAACGTCCAGAAATGTTTGAAGCTACTGACTGAATGAAAGGAGCTGGCATCTCACTCTCTTTGAATCTTCTTTATCATGCTAAGAGGAGCAGGAAAAAGCAAAAAATTTCAGAATTGCACCTTGCAATGCGGAGAAATTACTGTTTGTGCATTTACAATATTCATTGATTTTTGCCATTGAAAAACGTCCAGAAATGATTGAAGCTACTGACTGAATGAAAGGAGCTGGCATCTCACTCTCTTTGAATCTTCTTTATCATGCTAAGAGGAGCAGGAAAAAGCAAAAAATTTCAGAATTGCACCTTGCAATACGGAGAAATTACTGTTTGTGCATTTACAATATTCATTGATTTTTGCCATTGAAAAACGTCCAGAAATGATTGAAGCTACTGACTGAATGAAAGAAGCTGGCATCTCACTCTCTTTGAATCTTCTTTATCATGCTAAGAGGAGCAGGAAAAAGCAAAAAATTTCAGAATTGCACCTTGCAATGCGGAGAAATTACTGTTTGTGCATTTACAATATTCATTGATTTTTGCCATTGAAAAACGTCCAGAAATGATTGAAGCTACTGACTGAATGAAAGGAGCTGGCATCTCACTCTCTTTGAATCTTCTTTATCATGCTAAGAGGAGCAGGAAAAAGCAAAAAATTTCAGAATTGCACCTTGCAATGCGGAGAAATTACTGTGTGCATTTACAATATTCATTGATTTTTGCCGTTGAAAAACGTCCAGAAATGATTGAAGCTACTGACTGAATGAAAGGAGCTGGCATCTCACTCTCTTTGAATCTTCTTTATCATGCTAAGAGGAGCAGGAAAAAGCAAAAAATTTCAGAATTGCACCTTGCAATGCGGAGAAATTACTGTTTGTGCATTTACAATATTCATTGATTTTTGCCATTGAAAAACATCCAGAAATGATTGAAGCTACTGACTGAATGAAAGGAGCTGGCATCTCACTCTCTTTGAATCTTCTTTATCATGCTAAGAGGAGCAGGAAAAAGCCAAAAATTTCAGAATTGCACCTTGCAATGCGGAGAAATTACTGTTTGTGCATTTACAATATTCATTGATTTTTGCCATTGTTAAACATCATGTTATTCATATACCAGAAATGATTGAAGCTACTGACTGAATGAAAGGAGCTGGCATCTCACTCTTTTTGAATCTTCTTTATCATGCTAAGAGGAGCAGGAAAAAGCAAAAAATTTCAGAATTGCACCTTGCAATGCGGAGAAATTACTGTTTGTGCATTTACAATATTCATTGATTTTTGCCATTGAAAAACGTCCAGAAATGTTTGAAGCTACTGACTGAATGAAAGGAGCTGGCATCTCACTCTCTTTGAATCTTCTTTATCATGCTAAGAGGAGCAGGAAAAAGCAAAAAATTTCAGAATTGCACCTTGCAATGCGGAGAAATTACTGTTTGTGCATTTACAATACTCATTGATTTTTGCCATTGAAAAACATCATGTTATTCATATACCAGAAATGATTGAAGCTACTGACTGAATGAAAGGAGCTGGCATCTCACTATCTTTGAATCTTCTTTTTCATGCTAAGATGAGCAGGAAAAAGTAAAAAATTTCAGAATTGCACCTTGCAATGCGGAGAAATTACTGTTTGTGCATTTACAATATTCATTGATTTTTGCCATTGAAAAACGTCCAGAAATGATTGAAGCTACTGACTGAATGAAAGGAGCTGGCATCTCAGTCTCTTTGAATCTTCTTTATCATGCTAAGAGGAGCAGGAAAAAGCAAAAAATTTCAGAATTGCACCTTGCAATGCGGAGAAATTACTGCTTGTGCATTTACAATATTCATTGATTTTTGCCATTGAAAAACGTCCAGAAATGATTGAAGCTACTGACTGAATGAAAGGAGCTGGCATCTCACTCTCTTTGAATCTTCTTTATCATGCTAAGAGGAGCAGGAAAAAGCAAAAAATTTCAGAATTGCACCTTGCAATACGGAGAAATTACTGTTTGTGCATTTACAATATTCATTGATTTTTGCCATTGAAAAACGTCCAGAAATGATTGAAGCTACTGACTGAATGAAAGGAGCTGGCATCTCACTCTGTTTGAATCTTCTTTATCATGCTAAGAGGAGCAGGAAAAAGCAAAAAATTTCAGAATTGCACCTTGCAATGCGGAGAAATTACTGTTTGTGCATTTACAATATTCATTGATTTTTGCCATTGAAAAACGTCCAGAAATGATTGAAGCTACTGACTGAATGAAAGGAGCTGGCATCTCACTCTCTTTGAATCTTCTTTATCATGCTAAGAGGAGCAGGAAAAAGCAAAAAATTTCAGAATTGCACCTTGCAATGCGGAGAAATTACTGTTTGTGCATTTACAATATTCATTGATTTTTGCCGTTGAAAAACGTCCAGAAATGATTGAAGCTACTGACTGAATGAAAGGAGCTGGCATCTCACTCTCTTTGAATCTTCTTTATCATGCTAAGAGGAGCAGGAAAAAGCAAAAAATTTCAGAATTGCACCTTGCAATGCGGAGAAATTACTGTTTGTGCATTTACAATATTCATTGATTTTTGCCATTGAAAAACATCCAGAAATGATTGAAGCTACTGACTGAATGAAAGGAGCTGGCATCTCACTCTCTTTGAATCTTCTTTATCATGCTAAGAGGAGCAGGAAAAAGCAAAAAATTTCAGAATTGCACCTTGCAATGCGGAGAAATTACTGTTTGTGCATTTACAATATTCATTGATTTTTGCCATTCTTAAACATCATGTTATTCATATACCAGAAATGATTGAAGCTACTGACTGAATGAAAGGAGCTGGCATCTCACTCTCTTTGAATCTTCTTTATCATGCTAAGAGGAGCAGGAAAAAGCAAAAAATTTCAGAATTGCACCTTGCAATGCGGAGAAATTACTGTTTGTGCATTTACAATATTCATTGATTTTTGCCATTGAAAAACGTCCAGAAATGTTTGAAGCTACTGACTGAATGAAAGGAGCTGGCATCTCACTCTCTTTGAATCTTCTTTATCATGCTAAGAGGAGCAGGAAAAAGCAAAAAATTTCAGAATTGCACCTTGCAATGCGGAGAAATTACTGTTTGTGCATTTACAATATTCATTGATTTTTGCCATTGAAAAACGTCCAGAAATGATTGAAGCTACTGACTGAATGAAAGGAGCTGGCATCTCACTCTCTTTGAATCTTCTTTATCATGCTAAGAGGAGCAGGAAAATGCAAAAAATTTCAGAATTGCTCCTTGCAATGCGGAGAAATTACTGTTTGTGCATTTACAATATTCATTGATTTTTGCCATTGAAAAACATCATGTTATTCATATACCAGAAATGTTTGAAGCTACTGACTGAATGAAAGGAGCTGGCATGTCACTCTCTTTGAATCTTCTTTATCATGCTAAAAGGAGCAGGAAAAAGCAAAAAATTTCAGAATTGCACCTTGCAATGCGGAGAAATTACTGTTTGTGCATTTACAATATTCATTGATTTTTGCCATTGAAAAACGTCCAGAAATGATTGAAGCTACTGACTGAATGAAAGGAGCTGGCATCTCACTCTCTTTGAATCTTCTTTATCATGCTAAGAGGAGCAGGAAAAAGCAAAAAATTTCAGAATTGCACCTTGCAATGCGGAGAAATTACTGTTTGTGCATTTACAATATTCATTGATTTTTGCCATTGAAAAACGTCCAGAAATGATTGAAGCTACTGACTGAATGAAAGGAGCTGGCATCTCACTCTCTTTGAATCTTCTTTATCATGCTAAGAGGAGCAGGAAAAGGGAAAAAATTTCAGAATTGCACCTTGCAATGCGGAGAAATTACTGTTTGTGCATTTACAATATTCATTGATTTTTGCCATTGAAAAACATCATGTTATTCATATACCAGAAATGTTTGAAGCTACTGACTGAATGAAAGGAGCTGGCATCTCACTCTCTTTGAATCTTCTTTATCATGCTAAGAGGAGCAGGAAAAAGCAAAAAATTTCAGAATTGCACCTTGCAATGCGAATAAATTACTGTTTGTGCATTTACAATATTCATTGATTTTTGCCATTGAAAAACATCATGTTATTCATATACCAGAAATGATTGAAGCTACTGACTGAATGAAAGGAGCTGGCATCTCACTCTCTTTGAATCTTCTTTATCATGCTAAGAGGAGCAGGAAAAAGCAAAAAATTTCAGAATTGCACCTTGCAATGCGGAGAAATTACTGTTTGTGCATTTACAATATTCATTGATTTTTTCCATTGAAAAACATCATGTTATTCATATACCAGAAATGATTGAAGCTACTGACTGAATGAAAGGAGCTGGCATCTCACTCTCTTTGAATCTTCTTTATCATGCTAAGAGGAGCAGGAAAAAGCAAAAAATTTCAGAATTGCACCTCGCAATGCGGAGAAATTACTGTTTGTGCATTTACAATATTCATTGATTTTTGCCATTGAAAAACGTCCAGAAATGATTGAAGCTACTGACTGAATGAAAGGAGCTGGCATCTCACTCTCTTTGAATCTTCTTTATCATGCTAAGAGGAGCAGGAAAAAGCAAAAAATTTCAGAATTGCACCTTGCAATGCGGAGAAATTGCTGTTTGTGCATTTACAAAATTCATTGATTTTTGCCATTGAAAAACATCATGTTATTCATATACCAGAAATGTTTGAAGCTACTGACTGAATGAAAGGAGCTGGCATCTCACTCTCTTTGAATCTTCTTTATCATGCTAAGAGGAGCAGGAAAAAGCAAAAAATTTCAGAATTGCACCTTGCAATGCGGAGAAATTACTGTTTGTGCATTTACAATATTCATTGATTTTTGCCATTGAAAAACGTCCAGAAATGATTGAAGCTACTGACTGAATGAAAGGAGCTGGCATCTCACTCTCTTTGAATCTTCTTTATCATGCTAAGAGGAGCAGGAAAAAGCAAAAAATTTCAGAATTGCACCTTGCAATGCGGAGAAATTACTGTTTGTGCATTTACAATATACATTGATTTTTGCCATTGAAAAATGTCCAGAAATGATTGAAGCTACTGACTGAATGAAAGGAGCTGGCATCTCACTCTCTTTGAATCTTCTTTATCATGCTAAGAGGAGCAGGAAAAAGCAAAAAATTTCAGAATTGCACCTTGCAATGCGGAGAAATTACTGTTTGTGCATTTACAATATACATTGATTTTTGCCATTGAAAAACGTCCAGAAATGATTGAAGCTACTGACTGAATGAAAGGAGCTGGCATCTCACTCTCTTTGAATCTTCTTTATCATGCTAAGAGGAGCAGGAAAAAGCAAAAAATTTCAGAATTGCACCTTGCAATGCGGAGAAATTACTGTTTGTGCATTTACAATATTCATTGATTTTTGCCATTGAAAAACGTCCAGAAATGATTGAAGCTACTGACTGAATGAAAGGAGCTGGCATCTCACTCTCTTTGAATCTTCTTTATCATGCTAAGAGGAGCAGGAAAAAGCAAAAAATTTCAGAATTGCACCTTGCAATGCGGAGAAATTACTGTTTGTGCATTTACAATATTCATTGATTTTTGCCATTGAAAAACGTCCAGAAATGATTGAACCTACCGACTGAATGAAAGGAGCTGGCATCTCACTCTCTTTGAATCTTCTTTATCATGCTAAGAGGAGCAGGAAAAAGCAAAAAATTTCAGAATTGCACCTTGCAATGCGGAGAAATTACTGTTTGTGCATTTACAATATTCATTGATTTTTGCCGTTGAAAAACGTCCAGAAATGATTGAAGCTACTGACTGAATGAAAGGAGCTGGCATCTCACTCTCTTTGAATCTTCTTTATCATGCTAAGAGGAGCAGGAAAAAGCAAAAAATTTCAGAATTGCACCTTGCAATGCGGAGAAATTACTGTTTGTGCATTTACAATATTCATTGATTTTTGCCATTGAAAAACATCATGTTATTCATATACCAAAAATGATTGAAGCTACTGAGTGAATGAAAGGAGCTGGCATCTCACTCTATTTGAATCTTCTTTATCATGCGAAGAGGAGCAGGAAAAAGCAAAAAATTTCAGAATTGCACCTTGCAATGCGGAGAAATTACTGTTTGTGCATTTACAATATTCATTGATTTTTGCCATTGAAAAACGTCCAGAAATGATTGAAGCTACTGACTGAATGAAAGGAGCTGGCATCTCACTCTCTTTGAATCTTCTTTATCATGCTAAGAGGAGCAGGAAAAAGCAAAAAATTTCAGAATTGCACCTTGCAATGCGGAGAAATTACTGTTTGTGCATTTACAATATTCATTGATTTTTGCCATTGAAAAACATCATGTTATTCATATACCAGAAATGTTTGAAGCTACTGACTGAATGAAAGGAGCTGGCATGTCACTCTCTTTGAATCTTCTTTATCATGCTAAGAGGAGCAGGAAAAAGCAAAAAATTTCAGAATTGCACCTTGCAATGCGGAGAAATTACTGTTTGTGCATTTACAATATTCATTGATTTTTGCCATTGAAAAACGTCCAGAAATGATTGAAGCTACTGACTGAATGAAAGGAGCTGGCATCTCACTCTCTTTGAATCTTCTTTATCATGCTAAGAGGAGCAGGAAAAAGCAAAAAATTTCAGAATTGCACCTTGCAATGCGGAGAAATTACTGTTTGTGCATTTACAATATTCATTGATTTTTGCCATTGAAAAACATCATGTTATTCATATACCAGAAATGATTGAAGCTACTGACTGAATGAAAGGAGCTGGCATCTCACTCTCTTTGAATCTTCTTTATCATGCTAAGAGGAGCAGGAAAAAGCAAAAAATTTCAGAATTGCACCTTGCAATGCGGAGAAATTACTGTTTGTGCATTTACAATATTCATTGATTTTTGCCATTGAAAAACGTCCAGAAATGATTGAAGCTACTGACTGAATGAAAGGAGCTGGCATCTCACTCTCTTTGAATCTTCTTTATCATGCTAAGAGGAGCAGGAAAAAGCAAAAAATTTCAGAATTGCACCTTGCAATGCGGAGAAATTACTGTTTGTGCATTTACAATATTCATTGATTTTTGCCATTGAAAAACATCATGTTATTCATATACCAGAAATGTTTGAAGCTACTGACTGAATGAAAGGAGCTGGAATCTCACTCTCTTTGAATCTTCTTTATCATGCTAAGAGGAGCAGGAAAAAGCAAAAAATTTCAGAATTGCACCTTGCAATGCGGAGAAATTACTGTTTGTGCATTTACAATATTCATTGATTTTTGCCATTGAAAAACGTCCAGAAATGATTGAAGCTACTGACTGAATGAAAGGAGCTGGCATCTCACTCTCTTTGAATCTTCTTTATCATGCTAAGAGGAGCAGGAAAAGGCAAAAAATTTCAGAATTGCACCTTGCAATGCGGAGAAATTACTGTTTGTGCATTTACAATATTCATTGATTTTTGCCATTGAAAAACATCATGTTATTCATATACCAGAAATGTTTGAAGCTACTGACTGAATGAAAGGAGCTGGCATCTCACTCTCTTTGAATCTTCTTTATCATGCTAAGAGGAGCAGGAAAAACCAAAAAATTTCAGAATTGCACCTTGCAATGCGAATAAATTACTGTTTGTGCATTTACAATATTCATTGATTTTTGCCATTGAAAAACATCATGTTATTCATATACCAGAAATGATTGAAGCTACTGAATGAATGAAAGGAGCTGGCATCTCACTCTCTTTGAATCTTCTTTATCATGCTAAGAGGAGCAGGAAAAAGCAAAACATTTCAGAATTGCACCTTGCAATGCGGAGAAATTACTGTTTGTGCATTTACAATATTCATTGATTTTTGCCATTGAAAAACATCATGTTATTCACATACCAGAAATGATTGAAGCTACTGACTGAATGAAAGGAGCTGGCATCTCACTCTCTTTGAATCTTCTTTATCATGCTAAGAGGAGCAGGAAAAAGCAAAAAATTTCAGAATTGCACCTCGCAATGCGGAGAAATTACTGTTTGTGCATTTACAATATTCATTGATTTTTGCCATTGAAAAACGTCCAGAAATGATTGAAGCTACTGACTGAATGAAAGGAGCTGGCATCTCACTCTCTTTGAATCTTCTTTATCATGCTAAGAGGAGCAGGAAAAAGCAAAAAATTTCAGAATTGCACCTTGCAATGCGGAGAAATTGCTGTTTGTGCATTTACAAAATTCATTGATTTTTGCCATTGAAAAACATCATCTTATTCATATACCAGAAATGTTTGAAGCTACTGACTGAATGAAAGGAGCTGGCATCTCACTCTCTTTGAATCTTCTTTATCATGCTAAGAGGAGCAGGAAAAATCAAAAAATTTCAGAATTGCACCTTGCAATGCGGAGAAATTACTGTTTGTGCATTTACAATATTCATTGATTTTTGCCATTGAAAAACGTCCAGAAATGATTGAAGCTACTGACTGAATGAAAGGAGCTGGCATCTCACTCTCTTTGAATCTTCTTTATCATGCTAAGAGGAGCAGGAAAAAGCAAAAAATTTCAGAATTGCACCTTGCAATGCGGAGAAATTACTGTTTGTGCATTTACAATATACATTGATTTTTGCCATTGAAAAACGTCCAGAAATGATTGAAGCTACTGACTGAATGAAAGGAGCTGGCATCTCACTCTCTTTGAATCTTCTTTATCATGCTAAGAGGAGCAGGAAAAAGCAAAAAATTTCAGAATTGCACCTTGCAATGCGGAGAAATTACTGTTTGTGCATTTACAATATTCATTGATTTTTGCCGTTGAAAAAAGTCCAGAAATGATTGAAGCTACTGACTGAATGAAAGGAGCTGGCATCTCACTCTCTTTGAATCTTCTTTATCATGCTAAGAGTAGCAGGAAAAAGCAAAAAATTTCAGAATTGCACCTTGCAATGCGGAGAAATTACTGTTTGTGCATTTACAATATTCATTGATTTTTGCCATTGAAAAACATCATGTTATTCATATACCAGAAATGATTGAAGCTACTGACTGAATGAAAGGAGCTGGCATCTCACTCTCTTTGAATCTTCTTTATCATGCTAAGAGGAGCAGGAAAAAGCAAGAAATTTCAGAATTGCACCTTGCAATGCGGAGAAATTACTGTTTGTGCATTTACAATATTCATTGATTTTTGCCATTGAAAAACATCATGTTATTCATATACCAGAAATGTTTGAAGCTACTGACTGAATGAAAGGAGCTGGCATCTCACTCTCTTTGAATCTTCTTTATCATGCTAAGAGGAGCAGGAAAAAGCAAAAAATTTCAGAATTGCACCTTGCAATGCGGAGAAATTACTTTTTGTGCATTTACAATATTCATTGATTTTTGCCATTGAAAAACGTCCAGAAATAATTGAAGCTACTGACTGAATGAAAGGAGCTGGCATCTCACTCTCTTTGAATCTTCTTTATCATGCTAAGAGGAGCAGGAAAAAGCAAAAAATTTCAGAATTGCACCTTGCAATGCGGAGAAATTACAGTTTGTGCATTTACAATATTCATTGATTTTTGCCATTGAAAAACATCCAGAAATGATTGAAGCTACTGACTGAATGAAAGGAGCTGGCATCTCACTCTCTTTGAATCTTCTTTATCATGCTAAGAGGAGCAGGAAAAAGCAAAAAATTTCAGAATTGCACCTTGCAATGCGGAGAAATTACTGTTTGTGCATTTACAATATTCATTGATTTTTGCCATTGAAAAACATCATGTTATTCATATACCAGAAATGTTTGAAGCTACTGACTGAATGAAAGGAGCTGGCATCTCACTCTCTTTGAATCTTCTTTATCATGCTAAGAGGAGCAGGAAAAAGCAAAAAATTTCAGAATTGCACCTTGCAATGCGGAGAAATTACTGTTTGTGCATTTACAATATTCATTGATTTTTGCCATTGAAAAACGTCCAGAAATGATTGAAGCTACTGACTGAATGAAAGGAGCTGGCATCTCACTCTCTTTGAATCTTCTTTATCATGCTAAGAGGAGCAGGAAAAATCAAAAAATTTCAGAATTGCACCTTGCAATGCGGAGAAATTACTGTTTGTGCATTTACAATATTCATTGATTTTTGCCATTGAAAAACATGTTATTCATATACCAGAAATGTTTGAAGCTACTGACTGAATGAAAGGAGCTGGCACCTCACTCTCTTTGAATCTTCTTTATCATGCTAAGAGGAGCAGGAAAAAGCAAAAAATTTCAGAATTGCACCTTGCAATGCGGAGAAATTACTGTTTGTGCATTTACAATATTCATTGATTTTTGCCATTGAAAAACGTCCAGAAATGATTGAAGGTACTGACTGAATGAAAGGAGCTGGCATCTCACTCTCTTTGAATCTTCTTTATCATGCTAAGAGGAGCAGGAAAAAGCAAAAAATTTCAGAATTGCACCTTGCAATGCGGAGAAATTACTGTTTGTGCATTTACAATATTAATTGATTTTTGCCATTGAAAAACGTCCAGAAATGATTGAAGCTACTGACTGAATGAAAGGAGCTGGCATCTCACTCTCTTTGAATCTTCTTTATCATGCTAAGAGGAGCAGGAAAAAGCAAAAAATTTCAGAATTGCACCTTGCAATGCGGAGAAATTACAGTTTGTGCATTTACAATATTCATTGATTTTTGCCATTGAAAAACATCCAGAAATGATTGAAGCTACTGACTGAATGAAAGGAGCTGGCATCTCACTCTCTTTGAATCTTCTTTATCATGCTAAGAGGAGCAGGAAAAAGCAAAAAATTTCAGAATTGCACCTTGCAATGCGGAGAAATTACAGTTTGTGCATTTACAATATTCATTGATTTTTGCCATTGAAAAACATCATGTTATTCATATACCAGAAATGTTTGAAGCTACTGACTGAATGAAAGGAGCTGGCATCTCACTCTCTTTGAATCTTCTTTATCATGCTAAGAGGAGCAGGAAAAAGCAAAAAATTTCAGAATTGCACCTTGCAATGTGGAGAAATTACTGTTTGTGCATTTACAATATTCATTGATTTTTACCATTGAAAAACGTCCAGAAATGATTGAAGCTACTGACTGAATGAAAGTAGCTGGCATCTCACTCTCTTTGAATCTTCTTTATCATGCTAAGAGGAGCAGGAAAAAGCAAAAAATTTCAGACTTGCACCTTGCAATGCGGAGAAATTACTGTTTGTGCATTTACAATATTCATTGATTTTTGCCATTGAAAAACGTCCAGAAATGATTGAAGGTACTGACTGAATGAAAGGAGCTGGCATCTCACTCTCTTTGAATCTTCTTTATCATGCTAAGAGGAGCAGGAAAAAGCAAAAAATTTCAGAATTGCACCTTGCAATGCGGAGAAATTACTGTTTGTGCATTTACAATATTCATTGATTTTTGCCACTGAAAAACGTCCAGAAATGATTGAAGCTACTGACTGAATGAAAGGAGCTGGCATCTCACTCTCTTTGAATCTTCTTTAACATGCTAAGAGGAGCAGGAAAAAGCAAAAAATTTCAGAATTGCACCTTGCAATGCGGAGAAATTATAGTTTGTGCATTTACAATATTCATTGATTTTTGCCATTGAAAAACATCCAGAAATGATTGAAGCTACTGACTGAATGAAAGGAGCTGGCATCTCACTCTCTTTGAATCTTCCTTATCATGCTAAGAGGAGCAAGAAAAAGCAAAAAATTTCAGAATTGCACCTTGCAATGCGGAGAAATTACTGTTTGTGCATTTACAATATTCATTGATTTTTGCCATTGAAAAACATCATGTTATTCATATACCAGAAATGTTTGAAGCTACTGACTGAATGAAAGGAGCTGGCATCTCACTCTCTTTGAATCTTCTTTATCATGCTAAGAGGAGCAGGAAAAAGCAAAAAATTTCAGAATTGCACCTTGCAATGTGGAGAAATTACTGTTTGTGCATTTACAATATTCATTGATTTTTACCATTGAAAAACGTCCAGAAATGATTGAAGCTACTGACTGAATGAAAGTAGCTGGCATCTCACTCTCTTTGAATCTTCTTTATCATGCTAAGAGGAGCAGGAAAAAGCAAAAAATTTCAGACTTGCACCTTGCAATGCGGAGAAATTACTGTTTGTGCATTTACAATATTCATTGATTTTTGCCATTGAAAAACATCATGTTATTCATATACCAGAAATGTTTGAAGCTACTGACTGAATGAAAGGAGCTGGCATCTCACTCTCTTTGAATCTTCTTTATCATGCTAAGAGGAGCAGGAAAAAGCAAAAAATTTCAGAATTGCACCTTGCAATGCGGAGAAATTACTGTTTGTGCATTTACAATATTCATTGATTTTTGCCATTGAAAAACATCATGTTATTCATATACCAGAAATGTTTGAAGCTACTGACTGAATGAAAGGAGCTGGCATCTCACTCTCTTTGAATCTTCTTTATCATGCTAAGAGGAGCAGGAAAAAGCAAAAAATTTCAGAATTGCACCTTGCAATGCGGAGAAATTACTGTTTGTGCATTTACAATATTCATTGATTTTTGCCATTGAAAAACGTCCAGAAATGATTGAAGCTACTGACTGAATGAAAGGAGCTGGCATCTCACTCTCTT
Source organism: Phyllobates terribilis (assembly GCF_046119375.1). NCBI lineage: Eukaryota > Metazoa > Chordata > Amphibia > Anura > Dendrobatidae > Phyllobates > Phyllobates terribilis. Next base: position 651,756 of record NW_027363456.1, read on the forward strand.
TGAATCTTCTTTATCATGCTAAGAGGAGCAGGAAAAATCAAAAAATTTCAGAATTGCACCTTGCAATGCGGAGAAATTACTGTTTGTGCATTTACAATATTCATTGATTTTTGCCATTGAAAAACATGTTATTCATATACCAGAAATGTTTGAAGCTACTGACTGAATGAAAGGAGCTGGCACCTCACTCTCTTTGAATCTTCTTTATCATGCTAAGAGGAGCGGGAAAAAGCAAAAAATTTCAGAATTGCACCTTGCAATGCGGAGAAATTACTGTTTGTGCATTTACAATATTCATTGATTTTTGCCATTGAAAAACGTCCAGAAATGATTGAAGGTACTGACTGAATGAAAGGAGCTGGCATCTCACTCTCTTTGAATCTTCTTTATCATGCTAAGAGGAGCAGGAAAAAGCAAAAAATTTCAGAATTGCACCTTGCAATGCGGAGAAATTACTGTTTGTGCATTTACAATATTCATTGATTTTTGCCATTGAAAAACGTCCAGAAATGATTGAAGCTACTGACTGAATGAAAGGAGCTGGCATCTCACTCTCTTTGAATCTTCTTTATCATGCTAAGAGGAGCAGGAAAAAGCAAAAAATTTCAGAATTGCACCTTGCAATGCGGAGAAATTACAGTTTGTGCATTTACAATATTCATTGATTTTTGCCATTGAAAAACGTCCAGAAATGATTGAAGCTACTGACTGAATGAAAGGAGCTGGCATCTCACTCTCTTTGAATCTTCTTTATCATGCTAAGAGGAGCAGGAAAAAGCAAAAAATTTCAGAATTGCACCTTGCAATGCGGAGAAATTACTGTTTGTGCATTTACAATATTCATTGATTTTTGCCATTGAAAAACATCATGTTATTCATATACCAGAAATGTTTGAAGCTACTGACTGAATGAAAGGAGCTGGCATCTCACTCTCTTTGAATCTTCTTTATCATGCTAAGAGGAGCAGGAAAAAGCAAAAAATTTCAGAATTGCACCTTGCAATGTGGAGAAATTACTGTTTGTGCATTTACAATATTCATTGATTTTTACCATTGAAAAACGTCCAGAAATGATTGAAGCTACTGACTGAATGAAAGTAGCTGGCATCTCACTCTCTTTGAATCTTCTTTATCATGCTAAGAGGAGCAGGAAAAAGCAAAAAATTTCAGACTTGCACCTTGCAATGCGGAGAAATTACTCTTTGTGCATTTACAATATTCATTGATTTTTGCCATTGAAAAACATCATGTTATTCATATACCAGAAATGTTTGAAGCTACTGACTGAATGAAAGGAGCTGGCATCTCACTCTCTTTGAATCTACTTTATCATGCTAAGAGGAGCAGGAAAAAGCAAAAAATTTCAGAATTGCACCTTGCAATGCGGAGAAATTACTGTTTGTGCATTTACAATATTCATTGATTTTTGCCATTGAAAAACATCATGTTATTCATATACCAGAAATGTTTGAAGCTACTGACTGAATGAAAGGAGCTGGCATCTCACTCTCTTTGAATCTTCTTTATCATGCTAAGAGGAGCAGGAAAAAGCAAAAAATTTCAGAATTGCACCTTGCAATGCGGAGAAATTACTGTTTGTGCATTTACAATATTCATTGATTTTTGCCATTGAAAAACGTCCAGAAATGATTGAAGCTACTGACTGAATGAAAGGAGCTGGCATCTCACTCTCTTTGAATCTTCTTTATCATGCTAAGAGGAGCAGGAAAAATCAAAAAATTTCAGAATTGCACCTTGCAATGCGGAGAAATTACTGTTTGTGCATTTACAATATTCATTGATTTTTGCCATTGAAAAACATGTTATTCATATACCAGAAATGTTTGAAGCTACTGACTGAATGAAAGGAGCTGGCACCTCACTCTCTTTGAATCTTCTTTATCATGCTAAGAGGAGCGGGAAAAAGCAAAAAATTTCAGAATTGCACCTTGCAATGCGGAGAAATTACTGTTTGTGCATTTACAATATTCATTGATTTTTGCCATTGAAAAACGTCCAGAAATGATTGAAGGTACTGACTGAATGAAAGGAGCTGGCATCTCACTCTCTTTGAATCTTCTTTATCATGCTAAGAGGAGCAGGAAAAAGCAAAAAATTTCAGAATTGCACCTTGCAATGCGGAGAAATTACTGTTTGTGCATTTACAATATTCATTGATTTTTGCCATTGAAAAACGTCCAGAAATGATTGAAGCTACTGACTGAATGAAAGGAGCTGGCATCTCACTCTCTTTGAATCTTCTTTATCATGCTAAGAGGAGCAGGAAAAAGCAAAAAATTTCAGAATTGCACCTTGCAATGCGGAGAAATTACAGTTTGTGCATTTACAATATTCATTGATTTTTGCCATTGAAAAACGTCCAGAAATGATTGAAGCTACTGACTGAATGAAAGGAGCTGGCATCTCACTCTCTTTGAATCTTCTTTATCATGCTAAGAGGAGCAGGAAAAAGCAAAAAATTTCAGAATTGCACCTTGCAATGCGGAGAAATTACTGTTTGTGCATTTACAATATTCATTGATTTTTGCCATTGAAAAACATCATGTTATTCATATACCAGAAATGTTTGAAGCTACTGACTGAATGAAAGGAGCTGGCATCTCACTCTCTTTGAATCTTCTTTATCATGCTAAGAGGAGCAGGAAAAAGCAAAAAATTTCAGAATTGCACCTTGCAATGTGGAGAAATTACTGTTTGTGCATTTACAATATTCATTGATTTTTACCATTGAAAAACGTCCAGAAATGATTGAAGCTACTGACTGAATGAAAGTAGCTGGCATCTCACTCTCTTTGAATCTTCTTTATCATGCTAAGAGGAGCAGGAAAAAGCAAAAAATTTCAGACTTGCACCTTGCAATGCGGAGAAATTACTGTTTGTGCATTTACAATATTCATTGATTTTTGCCATTGAAAAACATTATGTTATTCATATACCAGAAATGTTTGAAGCTACTGACTGAATGAAAGTAGCTGGCATCTCACTCTCTTTGAATCTTCTTTATCATGCTAAGAGGAGCAGGAAAAATCAAAAAATTTCAGAATTGCACCTTGCAATGCGGAGAAATTACTGTTTGTGCATTTACAATATTCATTGATTTTTGCCATTGAAAAATGTCCAGAAATGATTGAAGCTACTGACTGAATGAAAGGAGCTGGCATCTCACTCTCTTTGAATCTTCTTTATCATGCTAAGAGGAGCAGGAAAAAGCAAAAAATTTCAGAATTGCACCTTGCAATGCGGAGAAATTACTGTTTGTGCATTTACAATATTCATTGATTTTTGCCATTGAAAAACATCATGTTATTCATATACCAGAAATGATTGAAGCTACTGACTGAATGAAAGGAGCTGGCATCTCACTCTCTTTGAATCTTCTTTATCATGCTAAGAGGAGCAGGAAAAAGTAAAAAATTTCAGAATTGCACCTTGCCATGCGGAGAAATTACTCTTTGTGCATTTATAATATTCAATGATTTTTGCCATTGAAAAACGTCCAGAAATGATTGAAGCTACTGACTGAACGAAAGGAGCTGGCATCTCACTCTCTTTGAATCTTCTTTATCATGCTAAGAGGAGCAGGAAAAAGCAAAAAATTTCAGAATTGCACCTTGCAATGCAGAGAAATTACTGTTTGTGCATTTACAATATTCATTGATTTTTGCCATTGAAAAACGTCCAGAAATGATTGAAGCTACTGACTGAATGAAAGGAGCTGGCATCTCACTCTCTTTGAATCTTCTTTATCATGCTAAGAGGAGCAGGAAAAAGCAAAAAATTTCAGAATTGCACCTTGCAATGCGGAGAAATTACTGTTTGTGCATTTACAATATTCATTGATTTTTGCCATTGAAAAACATCATGTTATTCATATACCAGAAATGTTTGAAGCTACTGACTGAATGAAAGGAGCTGACATCTCACTCTCTTTGAATCTTCTTTATCATGCTAAGAGGAGCAGGAAAAAGCAAAAAATTTCAGAATTGCACCTTGCAATGCAGAGAAATTACTGTTTGTGCATTTACAATATTCATTGATTTTTGCCATTGAAAAACGTCCAGAAATGATTGAAGCTACTGACTGAATGAAAGGAGCTGGCATCTCACTCTCTTTGAATCTTCTTTATCATGCTAAGAGGAGCAGGAAAAAGCAAAAAATTTCAGAATTGCACCTTGCAATGCGGAGAAATTACTGTTTGTGCATTTACAATATTCATTGATTTTTGCCATTGAAAAACATCATGTTATTCATATACCAGAAATGTTTGAAGCTACTGACTGAATGAAAGGAGCTGGCATCTCACTCTCTTTGAATCTTCTTTATCATGCTAAGAGGAGCAGGAAAAAGCAAAAAATTTCAGAATTGCACCTTGCAATGCGGAGAAATTACTGTTTGTGCATTTACAATATTCATTGATTTTTGCCATTGAAAAACATCATGTTATTCATATACCAGAAATGTTTGAAGCTACTGACTGAATGAAAGGAGCTGGCATCTCACTCTCTTTGAATCTTCTTTATCATGCTAAGAGGAGCAGGAGAAAGCAAAAAATTTCAGAATTGCACCTTGCAATGTGGAGAAATTACTGTGCATTTACAATATTCATTGATTTTTACCATTGAAAAACGTCCAGAAATGATTGAAGCTACTGACTGAATGAAAGTAGCTGGCATCTCACTCTCTTTGAATCTTCTTTATCATGCTAAGAGGAGCAGGAAAAAGCAAAAAATTTCAGACTTGCACCTTGCAATGCGGAGAAATTGCTGTTTGTGCATTTACAATATTCATTGATTTTTGCCATTGAAAAACATCATGTTATTCATATACCAGAAATGTTTGAAGCTACTGACTGAATGAAAGGAGCTGGCATCTCACTCTCTTTGAATCTTCTTTATCATGCTAAGAGGAGCAGGAAAAAGCAAAAAATTTCAGAATTGCACCTTGCAATGCGGAGAAATTACTGTTTGTGCATTTACAATATTCATTGATTTTTGCCATTGAAAAACGTCCAGAAATGATTGAAGCTACTGACTGAATGAAAGGAGCTGGCATCTCACTCTCTTTGAATCTTCTTTATCATGCTAAGAGGAGCAGGAAAAAGTAAAAAATTTCAGAATTGCACCTTGCAATGCGGAGAAATTACAGTTTGTGCATTTACAATATTCATTGATTTTTGCCATTGAAAAACATCCAGAAATGATTGAAGCTACTGACTGAATGAAAGGAGCTGGCATCTCACTCTCTTTGAATCTTCTTTATCATGCTAAGAGGAGCAGGAAAAAGCAAAAAATTTCAGAATTGCACCTTGCAATGCGGAGAAATTACTGTTTGTGCATTTACAATATTCATTGATTTTTGCCATTGAAAAACATCATGTTATTCATATACCAGAAATGTTTGAAGCTACTGACTGAATGAAAGGAGCTGGCATCTCACTCTCTTTGAATCTTCATTATCATGCTAAGAGGAGCAGGAAAAAGCAAAAAATTTCAGAATTGCACCTTGCAATGTGGAGAAATTACTGTTTGTGCATTTACAATATTCATTGATTTTTAACATTGAAAAACGTCCAGAAATGATTGAATCTACTGACTGAATGAAAGTAGCTGGCATCTCACTCTCTTTGAATCTTCTTTATCATGCTAAGAGGAGCAGGAAAAAGCAAAAAATTTCAGACTTGCACCTTGCAATGCGGAGAAATTACTGTTTGTGCATTTACAATATTCATTGATTTTTGCCATTGAAAAACATCATGTTATTCATATACCAGAAATGTTTGAAGCTACTGACTGAATGAAAGGAGCTGGCATCTCACTCTCTTTGAATCTTCTTTATCATGCTAAGAGGAGCAGGAAAAAGCAAAAAATTTCAGAATTGCACCTTGCAATGCGGAGAATTTACTGTTTGTGCATTTACAATATTCATTGATTTTTGCCATTGAAAACATCATGTTATTCATATACCAGAAATGTTTGAAGCTACTGACTGAATGAAAGGAGCTGGCATCTCACTCTCTTTGAATCTTCTTTATCATGCTAAGAGGAGCAGGAAAAAGCAAAAAATTTCAGAATTGCACCTTGCAATGTGGAGAAATTACTGTTTGTGCATTTACAATATTCATTGATTTTTACCATTGAAAAACGTCCAGAAATGATTGAAGCTACTGACTGAATGAAAGTAGCTGGCATCTCACTCTCTTTGAATCTTCTTTATCATGCTAAAAGGAGCAGGAAAAAGCAAAAAATTTCAGACTTGCACCTTGCAATGCGGAGAAATTACTGTTTGTGCATTTACAATATTCATTGATTTTTGCCATTGAAAAACATCATGTTATTCATATACCAGAAATGTTTGAAGCTACTGACTGAATGAAAGGAGCTGGCATCTCACTCTCTTTGAATCTTCTTTATCATGCTAAGAGGAGCAGGAAAAAGCAAAAAATTTCAGAATTGCACCTTGCAATGCGGAGAAATTACTGTTTGTGCATTTACAATATTCATTGATTTTTGCCATTGAAAAACGTCCAGAAATGATTGAAGCTACTGACTGAATGAAAGGAGCTGGCATCTCACTCTCTTTGAATCTTCTTTATCATGCTAAGAGGAGCAGGAAAAAGCAAAAAATTTCAGAATTGCACCTTGCAATGCGGAGAAATTACTGTTTGTGCATTTACAATATTCATTGATTTTTGCCATTGAAAAACGTCCAGAAATGATTGAAGCTACTGACTGAATGAAAGGAGCTGGCATCTCACTCTCTTTGAATCTTCTTTATCATGCTAAGAGGAGCAGGAAAAAGCAAAAAATTTCACAATTGCACCTTGCAATGCGGAGAAATTACTGTTTGTGCATTTACAATATTCATTGATTTTTGCCATTGAAAAACATATTATTCATATACCAGAAATGTTTGAAGCTACTGACTGAATGAAAGAAGCTGGCACCTCACTCTCTTTGAATCTTCTTTATCATGCTAAGAGGAGCAGGAAAAAGCAAAAAATTTCAGAATTGCACCTTGCAATGCGGAGAAATTACTGTTTGTGCATTTACAATATTCATTGATTTTTGCCATTGAAAAACATCATGTTATTCATATACCAGAAATGATTGAAGCTACTGACTGAATGAAAGGAGCTGGCATCTCACTCTCTTTGAATCTTCTTTATCATGCTAAGAGGAGCAGGAAAAAGTAAAAAATTTCAGAATTGCACCTTGCAATGCGGAGAAATTACAGTTTGTGCATTTACAATATTCATTGATTTTTGCCATTGAAAAACATCCAGAAATGATTGAAGCTACTGACTGAATGAAAGGAGCTGGCATCTCACTCTCTTTGAATCTTCTTTATCATGCTAAGAGGAGCAGGAAAAAGCAAAAAAATTCAGAATTGCACCTTGCAATGCGGAGAAATTACTGTTTGTGCATTTACAATATTCATTGATTTTTGCCATTGAAAAACATCATGTTATTCATATACCAGAAATGTTTGAAGCTACTGACTGAATGAAAGGAGCTGGCATCTCACTCTCTTTGAATCTTCATTATCATGCTAAGAGGAGCAGGAATAAGCAAAAAATTTCAGAATTGCACCTTGCAATGTGGAGAAATTACTGTTTGTGCATTTACAATATTCATTGATTTTTAACATTGAAAAACGTCCAGAAATGATTGAATCTACTGACTGAATGAAAGTAGCTGGCATCTCACTCTCTTTGAATCTTCTTTATCATGCTAAGAGGAGCAAGAAAAAGCAAAAAATTTCAGACTTGCACCTTGCAATGCGGAGAAATTACTGTTTGTGCATTTACAATATTCATTGATTTTTGCCATTGAAAAACATCATGTTATTCATACATGTTATTCATATACCAGAAATGTTTGAAGCTACTGACTGAATGAAAGGAGCTGGCATCTCACTCTCTTTGAATCTTCTTTATCATGCTAAGAGGAGCAGGAAAAAGCAAAAAATTTCAGAATTGCACCTTGCAATGCGGAGAATTTACTGTTTGTGCATTTACAATATTCATTGATTTTTGCCATTGAAAACATCATGTTATTCATATACCAGAAATGTTTGAAGCTACTGACTGAATGAAAGGAGCTGGCATCTCACTCTCTTTGAATCTTCTTTATCATGCTAAGAGGAGCAGGAAAAAGCAAAAAATTTCAGAATTGCACCTTGCAATGTGGAGAAATTACTGTTTGTGCATTTACAATATTCATTGATTTTTACCATTGAAAAACGTCCAGAAATGATTGAAGCTACTGACTGAATGAAAGTAGCTGGCATCTCACTCTCTTTGAATCTTCTTTATCATGCTAAGAGGAGCAGGAAAAAGCAAAAAATTTCAGACTTGCACCTTGCAATGCGGAGAAATTACTGTTTGTGCATTTACAATATTCATTGATTTTTGCCATTGAAAAACATCATGTTATTCATATACCAGAAATGTTTGAAGCTACTGACTGAATGAAAGGAACTGGCATCTCACTCTCTTTGAATCTTCTTTATCATGCTAAGAGGAGCAGGAAAAAGCAAAAAATTTCAGAATTGCACCTTGCAATGCGGAGAAATTACTGTTTGTGCATTTACAATATTCATTGATTTTTGCCATTGAAAAACGTCCAGAAATGATTGAAGCTACTGACTGAATGAAAGGAGCTGGCATCTCACTCTCTTTGAATCTTCTTTATCATGCTAAGAGGAGCAGGAAAAAGCAAAAAATTTCAGAATTGCACCTTGCAATGCGGAGAAATTACTGTTTGTGCATTTACAATATTCATTGATTTTTGCCATTGAAAAACGTCCAGAAATGATTGAAGCTACTGACTGAATGAAAGGAGCTGGCATCTCACTCTCTTTGAATCTTCTTTATCATGCTAAGAGGAGCAGGAAAAAGCAAAAAATTTCACAATTGCACCTTGCAATGCGGAGAAATTACTGTTTGTGCATTTACAATATTCATTGATTTTTGCCATTGAAAAACATGTTATTCATATACCAGAAATGTTTGAAGCTACTGACTGAATGAAAGAAGCTGGCACCTCACTCTCTTTGAATCTTCTTTATCATGCTAAGAGGAGCAGGAAAAAGCAAAAAATTTCAGAATTGCACCTTGCAATGCGGAGAAATTACTGTTTGTGCATTTACAATATTCATTGATTTTTGCCATTGAAAAACATCATGTTATTCATATACCAGAAATGATTGAAGCTACTGACTGAATGAAAGTAGCTGGCATCTCACTCTCTTTGAATCGTCTTTATCATGCTAAGAGGAGCAGGAAAAAGCAAAAAATTTCAGAATTGCACCTTGCAATGCGGAGAAATTACTGTTTGTGCATTTACAATATTCATTGATTTTTGCAATTGAAAAACGTCCAGAAATGATTGAAGCTACTGACTGAATGAAAGGAGCTGGCAACTCACTCTCTTTGAATCATGTTTATCATGCTAAGAGGAGCAGGAAAAAGCAAAAAATTTCAGAATTGCACCTTGCAATGCGGAGAAATTACTGTTTGTGCATTTACAATATTCATTGATTTTTGCCATTGAAAAACGTCCAGAAATGATTGAAGCTACTGACTGAATGAAAGGAGCTGGCATCTCACTCTCTTTGAATCTTCTTTATCATGCTAAGAGGAGCAGGAAAAAGCAAAAAATTTCAGAATTGCACCTTGCAATGCGGAGAAATTACTGTTTGTGCATTTACAATATTCATTGATTTTTGCCATTGAAAAACATCATGTTATTCATATACCAGAAATGATTGAAGCTACTGACTGAATGAAAGGAGCTGGCATCTCACTCTCTTTGAATCTTCTTTATCATGCTAAGAGGAGCAGGAAAAAGCAAAAAATTTCAGAATTGCACCTTGCAATGCGGAGAAATTACTGTTTGTGCATTTACAATATTCATTGATTTTTGCCATTGAAAAACGTCCAGAAATGATTGAAGCTACTGACTGAATGAAAGGAGCTGGCATCTCACTCTCTTTGAATCTTCTTTATCATGCTAAGAGGAGCAGGAAAAAGCGAAAAATTTCAGAATTGCACCTTGCAATGCGGAGAAATTACTGTTTGTGCATTTACAATATTCATTGATTTTTGCCATTGAAAAACGTCCAGAAATGATTGAAGCTACTGACTGAATGAAAGGAGCTGGCATCTCACTCTCTTTGAATCTTCTTTATCATGCTAAGAGGAGCAGGAAAAAGCAAAAAATTTCAGAATTGCACCTTGCAATGCGGAGAAATTACTGTTTGTGCATTTACAATATTCATTGATTTTTGCCATTGAAAAACATCTCCAGAAATGATTGAAGCTACTGACTGAATGAAAGGAGCTGGCATCTCACTCTCTTTGAATCTTCTTTATCATGCTAAGAGGAGCAGGAAAAAGCAAAAAATTTCAGAATTGCACCTTGCAATGTGGAGAAATTACTGTTTGTGCATTTACAATATTCATTGACTTTTACCATTGAAAAACGTCCAGAAATGATTGAAGCTACTGACTGAATGAAAGTAGCTGGCATCTCACTCTCTTTGAATCTTCTTTATCATGCTAAGAGGAGCAGGAAAAAGCAAAAAATTTCAGACTTGCACCTTGCAATGCGGAGAAATTACTGTTTGTGCATTTACAATATTCATTGATTTTTGCCATTGAAAAACATCATGTTATTCATATACCAGAAATATTTGAAGCTACTGACTGAATGAAAGGAGCTGGCATCTCACTCTCTTTGAATCTTCTTTATCATGCTAAGAGGAGCAGGAAAAAGCAAAAAATTTCAGAATTGCACCTTGCAATGCGGAGAAATTACTGTTTGTGCATTTACAATATTCATTGATTTTTGCCATTGAAAAACATCATGTTATTCATATACCAGAAATGTTTGAAGCTACTGACTGAATGAAAGGAGCTGGCATCTCACTCTCTTTGAATCTTCTTTATCATGCTAAGAGGAGCAGGAAAAAGCAAAAAATTTCAGAATTGCACCTTGCAATGTGGAGAAATTACTGTTTGTGCATTTACAATATTCATTGATTTTTACCATTGAAAAACGTCCAGAAATGATTGAAGCTACTGACTGAATGAAAGTAGCTGGCATCTCACTCTCTTTGAATCTTCTTTATCATGCTAAGAGGAGCAGGAAAAAGCAAAAAATTTCAGACTTGCACCTTGCAATGCGGAGAAATTACTGTTTGTGCATTTACAATATTCATTGATTTTTGCCATTGAAAAACATCATGTTATTCATATACCAGAAATGTTTGAAGCTACTGACTGAATGAAAGGAGCTGGCATCTCACTCTCTTTGAATCTTCTTTATCATGCTAAGAGGAGCAGGAAAAAGCAAAAAATTTCAGAATTGCACCTTGCTATGCGGAGAAATTACTGTTTGTGCATTTACAATATTCATTGATTTTTGCCATTGAAAAACATCATGTTATTCATATACCAGAAATGATTGAAGCTACTGACTGAATGAAAGGAGCTGGCATCTCACTCTCTTTGAATCTTCTTTATCATGCTAAGAGGAGCAGGAAAAAGTAAAAAATTTCAGAATTGCACCTTGCAATGCGGAGAAATTACTGTTTGTGCATTTATAATATTCAATGATTTTTGCCATTGAAAAACGTCCAGAAATGATTGAAGCTACTGACTGAACGAAAGGAGCTGGCATCTCACTCTCTTTGAATCTTCTTTATCATGCTAAGAGGAGCAGGAAAAAGCAAAAAATTTCAGAATTGCACCTTGCAATGCGGAGAAATTACTGTTTGTGCATTTACAATATTCATTGATTTTTGCCATTGAAAAACATCCAGAAATGATTGAAGCTACTGACTGAATGAAAGGAGCTGGCATCTCACTCTCTTTGAATCTTCTTTATCATGCTAAGAGGAGCAGGAAAAAGCAAAAAATTTCAGAATTGCACCTTGCAATGCGGAGAAATTACTGTTTGTGCATTTACAATATTCATTGATTTTTGCCATTGAAAAACATCATGTTATTCATATACCAGAAATGTTTGAAGCTACTGACTGAATGAAAGGAGCTGACATCTCACTCTCTTTGAATCTTCTTTATCATGCTAAGAGGAGCAGGAAAAAGCAAAAAATTTCAGAATTGCACCTTGCAATGCGGAGAAATTACTGTTTGTGCATTTACAATATTCATTGGTTTTTGCCATTGAAAAACGTCCAGAAATGATTGAAGCTACTGACTGAATGAAAGGAGCTGGCATCTCACTCTCTTTGAATCTTCTTTATCATGCTAAGAGGAGCAGGAAAAAGCAAAAAATTTCAGAATTGCACCTTGCAATGCGGAGAAATTACTGTTTGTGCATTTACAATATTCATTGATTTTTGCCATTGAAAAACATTTTATTCATATACCAGAAATGTTTGAAGCTACTGACTGAATGAAAGGAGCTGGCACCTCACTCTCTTTGAATCTTCTTTATCATGCTAAGAGGAGCGGGAAAAAGCAAAAAATTTCAGAATTGCACCTTGCAATGCGGAGAAATTACTGTTTGTGCATTTATAATATTCAATGATTTTTGCCATTGAAAAACGTCCAGAAATGATTGAAGCTACTGACTGAACGAAAGGAGCTGGCATCTCACTCTCTTTGAATCTTCTTTATCATGCTAAGAGGAGCAGGAAAAAGCAAAAAATTTCAGAATTGCACCTTGCAATGCGGAGAAATTACTGTTTGTGCATTTACAATATTCATTGATTTTTGCCATTGAAAAACATCCAGAAATGATTGAAGCTACTGACTGAATGAAAGGAGCTGGCATCTCACTCTCTTTGAATCTTCTTTATCATGCTAAGAGGAGCAGGAAAAAGCAAAAAATTTCAGAATTGCACCTTGCAATGCGGAGAAATTACTGTTTGTGCATTTACAATATTCATTGATTTTTGCCATTGAAAAACATCATGTTATTCATATACCAGAAATGTTTGAAGATACTGACTGAATGAAAGGAGCTGACATCTCACTCTCTTTGAATCTTCTTTATCATGCTAAGAGGAGCAGGAAAAAGCAAAAAATTTCAGAATTGCACCTTGCAATGCGGAGAAATTACAGTTTGTGCATTTACAATATTCATTGATTTTTGCCATTGAAAAACATCCAGAAATGATTGAAGCTACTGACTGAATGAAAGGAGCTGGCATCTCACTCTCTTTGAATCTTCTTTATCATGCAAAGAGGAGCAGGAAAAAGCAAAAAATTTCAGAATAGCACCTTGCAATGCGGAGAAATTACTGTTTGTGCATTTACAATATTCATTGATTTTTGCCATTGAAAAACATCATGTTATTCATATACCAGAAATGTTTGAAGCTACTGACTGAATGAAAGGAGCTGGCATCTCACTCTCTTTGAATCTTCTTTATCATGCTAAGAGGAGCAGGAAAAAGCAAAAAATTTCAGAATTGCACCTTGCAATGTGGAGAAATTACTGTTTGTGCATTTACAATATTCATTGATTTTTACCATTGAAAAACGTCCAGAAATGATTGAAGCTACTGACTGAATGAAAGTAGCTGGCATCTCACTCTCTTTGAATCTTCTTTATCATGCTAAGAGGAGCAGGAAAAAGCAAAAAATTTCAGACTTGCACCTTGCAATGCGGAGAAATTACTGTTTGTGCATTTACAATATTCATTGATTTTTCCATTGAAAAACATCATGTTATTCATATACCAGAAATGTTTGAAGCTACTGACTGAATGAAAGGAGCTGGCATCTCACTCTCTTTGAATCTTCTTTATCATGCTAAGAGGAGCAGGAAAAAGCAAAAAATTTCAGAATTGCACCTTGCAATGCGGAGAAATTACTGTTTGTGCATTTACAATATTCATTGATTTTTGCCATTGAAAAACATCATGTTATTCATATACCAGAAATGTTTGAAGCTACTGACTGAATGAAAGGAGCTGGCATCTCACTATCTTTGAATCTTCTTTATCATGCTAAGAGGAGCAGGAAAAAGCAAAAAATTTCAGAATTGCACCTTGCAATGTGGAGAAATTACTGTTTGTGCATTTACAATATTCATTGATTTTTACCATTGAAAAACGTCCAGAAATGATTGAAGCTACTGACTGAATGAAAGTAGCTGGCATCTCACTCTCTTTGAATCTTCTTTATCATGCTAAGAGGAGCAGGAAAAAGCAAAAAATTTCAGACTTGCACCTTGCAATGCGGAGAAATTACTGTTTGTGCATTTACAATATTCATTGATTTTTGCCATTGAAAAACATCATGTTATTCATATACCAGAAATGTTTGAAGCTACTGACTGAATGAAAGGAGCTGGCATCTCACTCTCTTTGAATCTTCTTTATCATGCTAAGAGGAGCAGGAAAAAGCAAAAAATTTCAGAATTGCACCTTGCAATGCGGAGAAATTACTGTTTGTGCATTTACAATATTCATTGATTTTTGCCATTGAAAAACATCATGTTATTCATATACCAGAAATGATTGAAGCTACTGACTGAATGAAAGGAGCTGGCATCTCACTCTCTTTGAATCTTCTTTATCATGCTAAGAGGAGCAGGAAAAAGTAAAAAATTTCAGAATTGCACCTTGCAATGCGGAGAAATTACTGTTTGTGCATTTACAATATTCATTGATTTTTGCCATTGAAAAACATCATGTTATTCATATACCAGAAATGTTTGAAGCTACTGACTGAATGAAAGGAGCTGACATCTCACTCTCTTTGAATCTTCTTTATCATGCTAAGAGGAGCAGGAAAAAGCAAAAAAATTCAGAATTGCACCTTGCAATGCGGAGAAATTACTGTTTGTGCATTTACAATATTCATTGATTTTTGCCATTGAAAAACGTCCAGAAATGATTGAAGCTACTGACTGAATGAAAGGAGCTGGCATCTCACTCTCTTTGAATCTTCTTTATCATGCTAAGAGGAGCAGGAAAAAGCAAAAAATTTCAGAATTGCACCTTGCAATGCGCAGAAATTACTGTTTGTGCATTTACAATATTCATTGATTTTTGCCATTGAAAAACATGTTATTCATATACCAGAAATGTTTGAAGCTACTGACTGAATGAAAGGAGCTGGCACCTCACTCTCTTTGAATCTTCTTTATCATGCTAAGAGGAGCGGGAAAAAGCAAAAAATTTCAGAATTGCACCTTGCAATGCGGAGAAATTACTGTTTGTGCATTTATAATATTCAATGATTTTTGCCATTGAAAAACGTCCAGAAATGATTGAAGCTACTGACTGAACGAAAGGAGCTGGCATCTCACTCTCTTTGAATCTTCTTTATCATGCTAAGAGGAGCAGGAAAAAGCAAAAAATTTCAGAATTGCACCTTGCAATGCGGAGAAATTACTGTTTGTGCATTTACAATATTCATTGATTTTTGCCATTGAAAAACATCCAGAAATGATTGAAGCTACTGACTGAATGAAAGGAGCTGGCATCTCACTCTCTTTGAATCTTCTTTATCATGCTAAGAGGAGCAGGAAAAAGCAAAAAATTTCAGAATTGCACCTTGCAATGCGGAGAAATTACTGTTTGTGCATTTACAATATTCATTGATTTTTGCCATTGAAAAACATCATGTTATTCATATACCAGAAATGTTTGAAGCTACTGACTGAATGAAAGGAGCTGACATCTCACTCTCTTTGAATCTTCTTTATCATGCTAAGAGGAGCAGGAAAAAGCAAAAAATTTCAGAATTGCACCTTGCAATGCGGAGAAATTACTGTTTGTGCATTTACAATATTCATTGATTTTTGCCATTGAAAAACGTCCAGAAATGATTGAAGCTACTGACTGAATGAAAGGAGCTGGCATCTCACTCTCTTTGAATCTTCTTTATCATGCTAAGAGGAGCAGGAAAAAGCAAAAAATTTCAGAATTGCACCTTGCAATGCCGGGAAATTACTGTTTGTGCATTTACAATATTCATTGATTTTTGCCATTGAAAAACATGTTATTCATATACCAGAAATGTTTGAAGCTACTGACTGAATGAAAGGAGCTGGCACCTCACTCTCTTTGAATCTTCTTTATCATGCTAAGAGCAGCGGGAAAAAGCAAAAAATTTCAGAATTGCACCTTGCAATGCGGAGAAATTACTGTTTGTGCATTTACAATATTCATTGATTTTTGCCATTGAAAAACGTCCAGAAATGATTGAAGGTACTGACTGAATGAAAGGAGCTGTCATCTCACTCTCTTTGAATCTTCTTTATCATGCTAAGAGGAGCAGGAAAAAGCAAAAAATTTCAGAATTGCACCTTGCAATGCGGAGAAATTACTGTTTGTGCATTTACAATATTCATTGGTTTTTGCCATTGAAAAACGTCGAGAAATGATTGAAGCTACTGACTGAATGAAAGGAGCTGGCATCTCACTCTCTTTGAATCTTCTTTATCATGCTAAGAGGAGCAGGAAAAAGCAAAAAATTTCAGAATTGCACCTTGCAATGCGGAGAAATTACAGTTTGTGCATTTACAATATTCATTGATTTTTGCCATTGAAAAACATCCAGAAATGATTGAAGCTACTGACTGAATGAAAGGAGCTGGCATCTCACTCTCTTTGAATCTTCTTTATCATGCTAAGAGGAGCAGGAAAAAGCAAAAAATTTCAGAATTGCACCTTGCAATGCGGAGAAATTACTGTTTGTGCATTTACAATATTCATTGATTTTTGCCATTGAAAAACATCATGTTATTCATATACCAGAAATGTTTGAAGCTACTGACTGAATGAAAGGAGCTGGCATCTCACTCTCTTTGAATCTTCTTTATCATGCTAAGAGGAGCAGGAAAAAGCAAAAAATTTCAGAATTGCACCTTGCAATGTGGAGAAATTACTGTTTGTGCATTTACAATATTCATTGATTTTTACCATTGAAAAACGTCCAGAAATGATTGAAGCTACTGACTGAATGAAAGTAGCTGGCATCTCACTCTCTTTGAATCTTCTTTATCATGCTAAGAGGAGCAGGAAAAAGCAAAAAATTTCAGACTTGCACCTTGCAATGCGGAGAAATTACTGTTTGTGCATTTACAATATTCATTGATTTTTGCCATTGAAAAACATCATGTTATTCATATACCAGAAATGTTTGAAGCTACTGACTGAATGAAAGGAGCTGGCATCTCACTCTCTTTGAATCTTCTTTATCATGCTAAGAGGAGCAGGAAAAAGTATAAAATTTCAGAATTGCACCTTGCAATGCGGAGAAATTACTGTTTGTGCATTTATAATATTCAATGATTTTTGCCATTGAAAAACGTCCAGAAATGATTGAAGCTACTGACTGAACGAAAGGAGCTGGCATCTCACTCTCTTTGAATCTTCTTTATCATGCTAAGAGGAGCAGGAAAAAGCAAAAAATTTCAGAATTGCACCTTGCAATGCGGAGAAATTACTGTTTGTGCATTTACAATATTCATTGATTTTTGCCATTGAAAAACATCCAGAAATGATTGAAGCTACTGACTGAATGAAAGGAGCTGGCATCTCACTCTCTTTGAATCTTCTTTATCATGCTAAAAAGAGCAGGAAAAAGCAAAAAATTTCAGAATTGCACCTTGCAATGCGGAGAAATTACTGTTTGTGCATTTACAATATTCATTGATTTTTGCCATTGAAAAACATCATGTTATTCATATACCAGAAATGTTTGAAGCTACTGACTGAATGAAAGGAGCTGACATCTCACTCTCTTTGAATCTTCTTTATCATGCTAAGAGGAGCAGGAAAAAGCAAAAAATTTCAGAATTGCACCTTGCAATGCGGAGAAATTACTGTTTGTGCATTTACAATATTCATTGATTTTTGCCATTGAAAAACGTCCAGAAATGATTGAAGCTACTGACTGAATGAAAGGAGCTGGCATCTCACTCTCTTTGAATCTTCTTTATCATGCTAAGAGGAGCAGGAAAAAGCAAAAAATTTCAGAATTGCACCTTGCAATGCGGAGAAATTACTGTTTGTGCATTTACAATATTCATTGATTTTTGCCATTGAAAAACGTCCAGAAATGATTGAAGCTACTGACTGAATGAAAGGAGCTGGCATCTCACTCTCTTTGAATCTTCTTTATCATGCTAAGAGGAGCAGGAAAAAGCAAAAAATTTCAGAATTGCACCTTGCAATGCGGAGAAATTACTGTTTGTGCATTTACAATATTCATTGATTTTTGCCATTGAAAAACATCCAGAAATGATTGAAGCTACTGACTGAATGAAAGGAGCTGGCATCTCACTCTCTTTGAATCTTCTTTATCATGCTAAGAGGAGCAGGAAAAAGCAAAAAATTTCAGAATTGCACCTTGCAATGCGGAGAAATTACTGTTTGTGCATTTACAATATTCATTGATTTTTGCCATTGAAAAACATCATGTTATTCATATACCAGAAATGTTTGAAGCTACTGACTGAATGAAAGGAGCTGACATCTCACTCTCTTTGAATCTTCTTTATCATGCTAAGAGGAGCAGGAAAAAGCAAAAAATTTCAGAATTGCACCTTGCAATGCGGAGAAATTACTGTTTGTGCATTTACAATATTCATTGATTTTTGCCATTGAAAAACGTCCAGAAATGATTGAAGCTACTGACTGAATGAAAGGAGCTGGCATCTCACTCTCTTTGAATCTTCTTTATCATGCTAAGAGGAGCAGGAAAAAGCAAAAAATTTCAGAATTGCACCTTGCAATGCGGAGAAATTACTGTTTGTGCATTTACAATATTCATTGATTTTTGCCATTGAAAAACATGTTATTCATATACCAGAAATGTTTGAAGCTACTGACTGAATGAAAGGAGCTGGCACCTCACTCTCTTTGAATCTTCTTTATCATGCTAAGAGGAGCGGGAAAAAGCAAAAAATTTCAGAATTGCACCTTGCAATGCGGAGAAATTACTGTTTGTGCATTTACAATATTCATTGATTTTTGCCAATGAAAAACGTCCAGAAATGATTGAAGGTACTGACTGAATGAAAGGAGCTGGCATCTCACTCTCTTTGAATCTTCTTTATCATGCTAAGAGGAGCAGGAAAAAGCAAAAAATTTCAGAATTGCACCTTGCAATGCGGAGAAATTACTGTTTGTGCATTTACAATATTCATTGGTTTTTGCCATTGAAAAACGTCCAGAAATGATTGAAGCTACTGACTGAATGAAAGGAGCTGGCATCTCACTCTCTTTGAATCTTCTTTATCATGCTAAGAGGAGCAGGAAAAAGCAAAAAATTTCAGAATTGCACCTTGCAATGCGGAGAAATTACAGTTTGTGCATTTACAATATTCATTGATTTTTGCCATTGAAAAACATCCAGAAATGATTGAAGCTACTGACTGAATGAAAGGAGCTGGCATCTCACTCTCTTTGAATCTTCTTTATCATGCTAAGAGGAGCAGGAAAAAGCAAAAAATTTCAGAATTGCACCTTGCAATGCGGAGAAATTACTGTTTGTGCATTTACAATATTCATTGATTTTTGCCATTGAAAAACATCATGTTATTCATATACCAGAAATGTTTGAAGCTACTGACTGAATGAAAGGAGCTGACATCTCACTCTCTTTGAATCTTCTTTATCATGCTAAGAGGAGCAGGAAAAAGCAAAAAATTTCAGAATTGCACCTTGCAATGCGGAGAAATTACTGTTTGTGCATTTACAATATTCATTGATTTTTGCCATTGAAAAACGTCCAGAAATGATTGAAGCTACTGACTGAATGAAAGGAGCTGGCATCTCACTCTCTTTGAATCTTCTTTATCATGCTAAGAGGAGCAGGAAAAAGCAAAAAATTTCAGAATTGCACCTTGCAATGCGGAGAAATTACTGTTTGTGCATTTACAATATTCATTGATTTTTGCCATTGAAAAATGTCCAGAAATGATTGAAGCTACTGACTGAATGAAAGGAGCTGGCATCTCACTCTCTTTGAATCTTCTTTATCATGCTAAGTGGAGCAGGAAAAAGCAAAAAATTTCAGAATTGCACCTTGCAATGCGGAGAAATTACTGTTTGTGCATTTACAATATTCATTGATTTTTGCCATTGAAAAACATCCAGAAATGATTGAAGCTACTGACTGAATGAAAGGAGCTGGCATCTCACTCTCTTTGAATCTTCTTTATCATGCTAAGAGGAGCAGGAAAAAGCAAAAAATTTCAGAATTGCACCTTGCAATGCGGAGAAATTACTGTTTGTGCATTTACAATATTCATTGATTTTTGCCATTGAAAAACATCATGTTATTCATATACCAGAAATGTTTGAAGCTACTGACTGAATGAAAGGAGCTGACATCTCACTCTCTTTGAATCTTCTTTATCATGCTAAGAGGAGCAGGAAAAAGCAAAAAATTTCAGAATTGCACCTTGCAATGCGGAGAAATTACTGTTTGTGCATTTACAATATTCATTGATTTTTGCCATTGAAAAACGTCCAGAAATGATTGAAGCTACTGACTGAATGAAAGGAGCTGGCATCTCACTCTCTTTGAATCTTCTTTATCATGCTAAGAGGAGCAGGAAAAAGCAAAAAATTTCAGAATTGCACCTTGCAATGCGGAGAAATTACTGTTTGTGCATTTACAATATTCATTGATTTTTGCCATTGAAAAACATGTTATTCATATACCAGAAATGTTTGAAGCTACTGACTGAATGAAAGGAGCTGGCACCTCACTCTCTTTGAATCTTCTTTATCATGCTAAGAGGAGCGGGAAAAAGCAAAAAATTTCAGAATTGCACCTTGCAATGCGGAGAAATTACTGTTTGTGCATTTACAATATTCATTGATTTTTGCCAATGAAAAACGTCCAGAAATGATTGAAGGTACTGACTGAATGAAAGGAGCTGGCATCTCACTCTCTTTGAATCTTCTTTATCATGCTAAGAGGAGCAGGAAAAAGCAAAAAATTTCAGAATTGCACCTTGCAATGCGGAGAAATTACTGTTTGTGCATTTACAATATTCATTGGTTTTTGCCATTGAAAAACGTCCAGAAATGATTGAAGCTACTGACTGAATGAAAGGAGCTGGCATCTCACTCTCTTTGAATCTTCTTTATCATGCTAAGAGGAGCAGGAAAAAGCAAAAAATTTCAGAATTGCACCTTGCAATGCGGAGAAATTACAGTTTGTGCATTTACAATATTCATTGATTTTTGCCATTGAAAAACATCCAGAAATGATTGAAGCTACTGACTGAATGAAAGGAGCTGGCATCTCACTCTCTTTGAATCTTCTTTATCATGCTAAGAGGAGCAGGAAAAAGCAAAAAATTTCAGAATTGCACCTTGCAATGCGGAGAAATTACTGTTTGTGCATTTACAATATTCATTGATTTTTGCCATTGAAAAACATCATGTTATTCATATACCAGAAATGTTTGAAGCTACTGACTGAATGAAAGGAGCTGGCATCTCACTCTCTTTGAATCTTCTTTATCATGCTAAGAGGAGCAGGAAAAAGCAAAAAATTTCAGAATTGCACCTTGCAATGTGGAGAAATTACTGTTTGTGCATTTACAATATTCATTGATTTTTACCATTGAAAAACGTCCAGAAATGATTGAAGCTACTGACTGAATGAAAGTAGCTGGCATCTCACTCTCTTTGAATCTTCTTTATCATGCTAAGAGGAGCAGGAAAAAGCAAAAAATTTCAGACTTGCACCTTGCAATGCGGAGAAATTACTGTTTGTGCATTTACAATATTCTTTGATTTTTGCCATTGAAAAACATCATGTTATTCATATACCAGAAATGTTTGAAGCTACTGACTGAATGAAAGGAGCTGGCATCTCACTCTCTTTGAATCTTCTTTATCATGCTAAGAGGAGCAGGAAAAAGCAAAAAATTTCAGAATTGCACCTTGCAATGCGGAGAAATTACTGTTTGTGCATTTACAATATTCATTGATTTTTGCCATTGAAAAACATCATGTTATTCATATACCAGAAATGTTTGAAGCTACTGACTGAATGAAAGGAGCTGGCATCTCACTCTCTTTGAATCTTCTTTATCATGCTAAGAGGAGCAGGAAAAAGCAAAAAATTTCAGAATTGCACCTTGCAATGTGGAGAAATTACTGTTTGTGCATGTACAATATTCATTGATTTTTACCATTGAAAAACGTCCAGAAATGATTGAAGCTACTGACTGAATGAAAGTAGCTGGCATCTCACTCTCTTTGAATCTTCTTTATCATGCTAAGAGGAGCAGGAAAAAGCAAAAAATTTCAGACTTGCACCTTGCAATGCGGAGAAATTACTGTTTGTGCATTTACAATATTCATTGATTTTTGCCATTGAAAAACATCATGTTATTCATATACCAGAAATGTTTGAAGCTACTGACTGAATGAAAGGAGCTGGCATCTCACTCTCTTTGAATCTTCTTTATCATGCTAAGAGGAGCAGGAAAAAGCAAAAAATTTCAGAAATGCACCTTGCAATGCGGAGAAATTACTGTTTGTGCATTTACAATATTCATTGATTTTTGCCATTGAAAAACATCATGTTATTCATATACCAGAAATGATTGAAGCTACTGACTGAATGAAAGGAGCTGGCATCTCACTCTCTTTGAATCTTCTTTATCATGCTAAGAGGAGCAGGAAAAAGTAAAAAATTTCAGAATTGCACCTTGCAATGCGGAGAAATTACTGTTTGTGCATTTATAATATTCAATGATTTTTGCCATTGAAAAACGTCCAGAAATGATTGAAGCTACTGACTGAACGAAAGGAGCTGGCATCTCACTCTCTTTGAATCTTCTTTATCATGCTAAGAGGAGCAGGAAAAAGCAAAAAATTGCAGAATTGCACCTTGCAATGCGGAGAAATTACTGTTTGTGCATTTACAATATTCATTGATTTTTGCCATTGAAAAACATCCAGAAATGATTGAAGCTACTGACTGAATGAAAGGAGCTGGCATCTCACTCTCTTTGAATCTTCTTTATCATGCTAAGAGGAGCAGGAAAAAGCAAAAAATTTCAGAATTGCACCTTGCAATGCGGAGAAATTACTGTTTGTGCATTTACAATATTCATTGATTTTTGCCATTGAAAAACATCATGTTATTCATATACCAGAAATGTTTGAAGCTACTGACTGAATGAAAGGAGCTGACATCTCACTCTCTTTGAATCTTCTTTATCATGCTAAGAGGAGCAGGAAAAAGCAAAAAATTTCAGAATTGCACCTTGCAATGCGGAGAAATTACTGTTTGTGCATTTACAATATTCATTGATTTTTGCCATTGAAAAACATCCAGAAATGATTGAAGCTACTGACTGAATGAAAGGAGCTGGCATCTCACTCTCTTTGAATCTTCTTTATCATGCTAAGAGGAGCAGGAAAAAGCAAAAAATTTCAGAATTGCACCTTGCAATGCGGAGAAATTACTGTTTGTGCATTTACAATATTCATTGATTTTTGCCATTGAAAAACATGTTATTCATATACCAGAAATGTTTGAAGCTACTGACTGAATGAAAGGAGCTGGCACCTCACTCTCTTTGAATCTTCTTTATCATGCTAAGAGGAGCGGGAAAAAGCAAAAAATTTCAGAATTGCACCTTGCAATGCGGAGAAATTACTGTTTGTGCATTTACAATATTCATTGATTTTTGCCATTGAAAAACGTCCAGAAATGATTGAAGGTACTGACTGAATGAAAGGAGCTGGCATCTCACTCTCTTTGAATCTTCTTTATCATGCTAAGAGGAGCAGGAAAAAGCAAAAAATTTCAGAATTGCACCTTGCAATGCGGAGAAATTACTGTTTGTGCATTTACAATATTCATTGGTTTTTGCCATTGAAAAACGTCCAGAAATGATTGAAGCTACTGACTGAATGAAAGGAGCTGGCATCTCACTCTCTTTGAATCTTCTTTATCATGCTAAGAGGAGCAGGAAAAAGCAAAAAATTTCAGAATTGCACCTTGCAATGCGGAGAAATTACTGTTTGTGCATTTACAATATTCATTGATTTTTGCCATTGAAAAACATCATGTTATTCATATACCAGAAATGTTTGAAGCTACTGACTGAATGAAAGGAGCTGACATCTAACTCTCTTTGAATCTTCTTTATCATGCTAAGAGGAGCAGGAAAAAGCAAAAAATTTCAGAATTGCACCTTGCAATGCGGAGAAATTACTGTTTGTGCATTTACAATATTCATTGATTTTTGCCATTGAAAAACGTCCAGAAATGATTGAAGCTACTGACTGAATGAAAGGAGCTGGCATCTCACTCTCTTTGAATCTTCTTTATCATGCTAAGAGGAGCAGGAAAAAGCAAAAAATGTCAGAATTGCACCTTGCAATGCGGAGAAATTACTGTTTGTGCATTTACAATATTCATTGATTTTTGCCATTGAAAAACATGTTATTCATATACCAGAAATGTTTGAAGCTACTGACTGAATGAAAGGAGCTGGCACCTCACTCTCATTGAATCTTCTTTATCATGCTAAGAGGAGCGGGAAAAAGCAAAAAATTTCAGAATTGCACCTTGCAATGCGGAGAAATTACTGTTTGTGCATTTATAATATTCAATGATTTTTGCCATTGAAAAACGTCCAGAAATGATTGAAGCTACTGACTGAACGAAAGGAGCTGGCATCTCACTCTCTTTGAATCTTCTTTATCATGCTAAGAGGAGCAGGAAAAAGCAAAAAATTTCAGAATTGCACCTTGCAATGCGGAGAAATTACTGTTTGTGCATTTACAATATTCATTGATTTTTGCCATTGAAAAACATCCAGAAATGATTGAAGCTACTGACTGAATGAAAGGAGCTGGCATCTCACTCTCTTTGAATCTTCTTTATCATGCTAAGAGGAGCAGGAAAAAGCAAAAAATTTCAGAATTGCACCTTGCAATGCGGAGAAATTACTGTTTGTGCATTTACAATATTCATTGATTTTTGCCATTGAAAAACATCATGTTATTCATATACCAGAAATGTTTGAAGCTACTGACTGAATGAAAGGAGCTGACATCTCACTCTCTTTGAATCTTCTTTATCATGCTAAGAGGAGCAGGAAAAAGCAAAAAATTTCAGAATTGCACCTTGCAATGCGGAGAAATTACTGTTTGTGCATTTACAATATTCATTGATTTTTGCCATTGAAAAACGTCCAGAAATGATTGAAGCTAATGACTGAATGAAAGGAGCTGGCATCTCACTCTCTTTGAATCTTCTTTATCATGCTAAGAGGAGCAGGAAAAAGCAAAAAATTTCAGAATTGCACCTTGCAATGCGGAGAAATTACTGTTTGTGCATTTACAATATTCATTGATTTTTGCCATTGAAAAACATGTTATTCATATACCAGAAATGTTTGAAGCTACTGACTGAATGAAAGGAGCTGGCACCTCACTCTCTTTGAATCTTCTTTATCATGCTAAGAGGAGCGGGAAAAAGCAAAAAATTTCAGAATTGCACCTTGCAATGCGGAGAAATTACTGTTTGTGCATTTACAATATTCATTGATTTTTGCCAATGAAAAACGTCCAGAAATGATTGAAGGTACTGACTGAATGAAAGGAGCTGGCATCTCACTCTCTTTGAATCTTCTTTATCATGCTAAGAGGAGCAGGAAAAAGCAAAAAATTTCAGAATTGCACCTTGCAATGCGGAGAAATTACTGTTTGTGCATTTACAATATTCATTGGTTTTTGCCATTGAAAAACGTCCAGAAATGATTGAAGCTACTGACTGAATGAAAGGAGCTGGCATCTCACTCTCTTTGAATCTTCTTTATCATGCTAAGAGGAGCAGGAAAAAGCAAAAAATTTCAGAATTGCACCTTGCAATGCGGAGAAATTACAGTTTGTGCATTTACAATATTCATTGATTTTTGCCATTGAAAAACATCCAGAAATGATTGAAGCTACTGACTGAATGAAAGGAGCTGGCATCTCACTCTCTTTGAATCTTCTTTATCATGCTAAGAGGAGCAGGAAAAAGCAAAAAATTTCAGAATTGCACCTTGCAATGCGGAGAAATTACTGTTTGTGCATTTACAATATTCATTGATTTTTGCCATTGAAAAACATCATGTTATTCATATACCAGAAATGTTTGAAGCTACTGACTGAATGAAAGGAGCTGGCATCTCACTCTCTTTGAATCTTCTTTATCATGCTAAGAGGAGCAGGAAAAAGCAAAAAATTTCAGAATTGCACCTTGCAATGTGGAGAAATTACTGTTTGTGCATTTACAATATTCATTGATTTTTACCATTGAAAAACGTCCAGAAATGATTGAAGCTACTGACTGAATGAAAGTAGCTGGCATCTCACTCTCTTTGAATCTTCTTTATCATGCTAAGAGGAGCAGGAAAAAGCAAAAAATTTCAGACTTGCACCTTGCAATGCGGAGAAATTACTGTTTGTGCATTTACAATATTCATTGATTTTTGCCATTGAAAAACATCATGTTATTCATATACCAGAAATGTTTGAAGCTACTGACTGAATGAAAGGAGCTGGCATCTCACTCTCTTTGAATCTTCTTTATCATGCTAAGAGGAGCAGGAAAAAGCAAAAAATTTCAGAATTGCACCTTGCAATGTGGAGAAATTACTGTTTGTGCATTTACAATATTCATTGATTTTTACCATTGAAAAACGTCCAGAAATGATTGAAGCTACTGACTGAATGAAAGTAGCTGGCATCTCACTCTCTTTGAATCTTCTTTATCATGCTAAGAGGAGCAGGAAAAAGCAAAAAATTTCAGACTTGCACCTTGCAATGCGGAGAAATTACTGTTTGTGCATTTACAATATTCATTGATTTTTGCCATTGAAAAACATCATGTTATTCATATACCAGAAATGTTTGAAGCTACTGACTGAATGAAAGGAGCTGGCATCTCACTCTCTTTGAATCTTCTTTATCATGCTAAGAGGAGCAGGAAAAAGCAAAAAATTTCAGAAATGCACCTTGCAATGCGGAGAAATTACTGTTTGTGCATTTACAATATTCATTGATTTTTGCCATTGAAAAACATCATGTTATTCATATACCAGAAATGATTGAAGCTACTGACTGAATGAAAGGAGCTGGCATCTCACTCTCTTTGAATCTTCTTTATCATGCTAAGAGGAGCAGGAAAAAGTAAAAAATTTCAGAATTGCACCTTGCAATGCGGAGAAATTACTGTTTGTGCATTTATAATATTCAATGATTTTTGCCATTGAAAAACGTCCAGAAATGATTGAAGCTACTGACTGAACGAAAGGAGCTGGCATCTCACTCTCTTTGAATCTTCTTTATCATGCTAAGAGGAGCAGGAAAAAGCAAAAAATTGCAGAATTGCACCTTGCAATGCGGAGAAATTACTGTTTGTGCATTTACAATATTCATTGATTTTTGCCATTGAAAAACATCCAGAAATGATTGAAGCTACTGACTGAATGAAAGGAGCTGGCATCTCACTCTCTTTGAATCTTCTTTATCATGCTAAGAGGAGCAGGAAGAAGCAAAAAATTTCAGAATTGCACCTTGCAATGCGGAGAAATTACTGTTTGTGCATTTACAATATTCATTGATTTTTGCCATTGAAAAACATCATGTTATTCATATACCAGAAATGTTTGAAGCTACTGACTGAATGAAAGGAGCTGACATCTCACTCTCTTTGAATCTTCTTTATCATGCTAAGAGGAGCAGGAAAAAGCAAAAAATTTCAGAATTGCACCTTGCAATGCGGAGAAATTACTGTTTGTGCATTTACAATATTCATTGATTTTTGCCATTGAAAAACGTCCAGAAATGATTGAAGCTACTGACTGAATGAAAGGAGCTGGCATCTCACTCTCTTTGAATCTTCTTTATCATGCTAAGAGGAGCAGGAAAAAGCAAAAAATTTCAGAATTGCACCTTGCAATGCGGAGAAATTACTGTTTGTGCATTTACAATATTCATTGATTTTTGCCATTGAAAAACATGTTATTCATATACCAGAAATGTTTGAAGCTACTGACTGAATGAAAGGAGCTGGCACCTCACTCTCTTTGAATCTTCTTTATCATGCTAAGAGGAGCGGGAAAAAGCAAAAAATTTCAGAATTGCACCTTGCAATGCGGAGAAATTACTGTTTGTGCATTTACAATATTCATTGATTTTTGCCATTGAAAAACGTCCAGAAATGATTGAAGGTACTGACTGAATGAAAGGAGCTGGCATCTCACTCTCTTTGAATCTTCTTTATCATGCTAAGAGGAGCAGGAAAAAGCAAAAAATTTCAGAATTGCACCTTGCAATGCGGAGAAATTACTGTTTGTGCATTTACAATATTCATTGGTTTTTGCCATTGAAAAACGTCCAGAAATGATTGAAGCTACTGACTGAATGAAAGGAGCTGGCATCTCACTCTCTTTGAATCTTCTTTATCATGCTAAGAGGAGCAGGAAAAAGCAAAAAATTTCAGAATTGCACCTTGCAATGCGGAGAAATTACAGTTTGTGCATTTACAATATTCATTGATTTTTGCCATTGAAAAACATCCAGAAATGATTGAAGCTACTGACTGAATGAAAGGAGCTGGCATCTCACTCTCTTTGAATCTTCTTTATCATGCTAAGAGGAGCAGGAAAAAGCAAAAAATTTCAGAATTGCACCTTGCAATGCGGAGAAATTACTGCTTGTGCATTTACAATATTCATTGATTTTTGCCATTGAAAAACATCATGTTATTCATATACCAAAAATGTTTGAAGCTACTGACTGAATGAAAGGAGCTGGCATCTCACTCTCTTTGAATCTTCTTTATCATGCTAAGAGGAGCAGGAAAAAGCAAAAAATTTCAGAATTGCACCTTGCAATGTGGAGAAATTACTGTTTGTGCATTTACAATATTCATTGATTTTTACCATTGAAAAACGTCCAGAAATGATTGAAGCTACTGACTGAATGAAAGTAGCTGGCATCTCACTCTCTTTGAATCTTCTTTATCATGCTAAGAGGAGCAGGAAAAAGCAAAAAATTTCAGACTTGCACCTTGCAATGCGGAGAAATTACTGTTTGTGCATTTACAATATTCATTGATTTTTGCCATTGAAAAACATCATGTTATTCATATACCAGAAATGTTTGAAGCTACTGACTGAATGAAAGGAGCTGGCATCTCACTCTCTTTGAATCTTCTTTATCATGCTAAGAGGAGCAGGAAAAAGCAAAAAATTTCAGAATTGCACCTTGCAATGCGGAGAAATTACTGTTTGTGCATTTACAATATTCATTGATTTTTGCCATTGAAAAACATCATGTTATTCATATACCAGAAATGTTTGAAGCTACTGACTGAATGAAAGGAGCTGGCATCTCACTCTCTTTGAATCTTCTTTATCATGCTAAGAGGAGCAGGAAAAAGCAAAAAATTTCAGAATT
Source organism: Phyllobates terribilis (assembly GCF_046119375.1). NCBI lineage: Eukaryota > Metazoa > Chordata > Amphibia > Anura > Dendrobatidae > Phyllobates > Phyllobates terribilis. The sequence goes on from NW_027363456.1 coordinate 681,207, forward strand.
GCACCTTGCAATGTGGAGAAATTACTGTTTGTGCATTTACAATATTCATTGATTTTTACCATTGAAAAACGTCCAGAAATGATTGAAGCTACTGACTGAACGAAAGGAGCTGGCATCTCACTCTCTTTGAATCTTCTTTATCATGCTAAGAGGAGCAGGAAAAAGCAAAAAATTTCAGAATTGCACCTTGCAATGCGGAGAAATTACTGTTTGTGCATTTACAATATTCATTGATTTTTGCCATTGAAAAACATCATGTTATTCATATACCAGAAATGTTTGAAGCTACTGACTGAATGAAAGGAGCTGACATCTCACTCTCTTTGAATCTTCTTTATCATGCTAAGAGGAGCAGGAGAAAGCAAAAAATTTCAGAATTGCACCTTGCAATGCGGAGAAATTACTGTTTGTGCATTTACAATATTCATTGATTTTTGCCATTGAAAAACATCCAGAAATGATTGAAGCTACTGACTGAATGAAAGGAGCTGGCATCTCACTCTCTTTGAATCTTCTTTATCATGCTAAGAGGAGCAGGAAAAAGCAAAAAATTTCAGAATTGCACCTTGCAATGCGGAGAAATTACTGTTTGTGCATTTACAATATTCATTGATTTTTGCCATTGAAAAACATCATGTTATTCATATACCAGAAATGTTTGAAGCTACTGACTGAATGAAAGGAGCTGGCATCTCACTCTCTTTGAATCTTCTTTATCATGCTAAGAGGAGCAGGAAAAAGCAAAAAATTTCAGAATTGCACCTTGCAATGCGGAGAAATTACTGTTTGTGCATTTACAATATTCATTGATTTTTGCCATTGAAAAACGTCCAGAAATGATTGAAGTTACTGACTGAATGAAAGGAGCTGGCATCTCACTCTCTTTGAATCTTCTTTATCATGCTAAGAGGAGCAGGAAAAAGCAAAAAATTTCAGAATTGCACCTTGCAATGCGGAGAAATTACTGTTTGTGCATTTACAATATTCATTGGTTTTTGCCATTGAAAAACGTCCAGAAATGATTGAAGCTACTGACTGAATGAAAGGAGCTGGCATCTCACTCTCTTTGAATCTTCTTTATCATGCTAAGAGGAGCAGGAAAAAGCAAAAAATTTCAGAATTGCACCTTGCAATGCGGAGAAATTACAGTTTGTGCATTTACAATATTCATTGATTTTTGCCATTGAAAAACATCCAGAAATGTTTGAAGCTACTGACTGAATGAAAGGAGCTGGCATCTCACTCTCTTTGAATCTTCTTTATCATGCTAAGAGGAGCAGGAAAAAGCAAAAAATTTCAGAATTGCACCTTGCAATGTGGAGAAATTACTGTTTGTGCATTTACAATATTCATTGATTTTTACCATTGAAAAACGTCCAGAAATGATTGAAGCTACTGACTGAATGAAAGTAGCTGGCATCTCACTCTCTTTGAATCTTCTTTATCATGCTAAGAGGAGCAGGAAAAAGCAAAAAATTTCAGACTTGCACCTTGCAATGCGGAGAAATTACTGTTTGTGCATTTACAATATTCATTGATTTTTGCCATTGAAAAACATCATGTTATTCATATACCAGAAATGTTTGAAGCTACTGACTGAATGAAAGGAGCTGGCATCTCACTCTCTTTGAATCTTCTTTATCATGCTAAGAGGAGCAGGAAAAAGCAAAAAATTTCAGAATTGCACCTTGCAATGCGGAGAAATTACTGTTTGTGCATTTACAATATTCATTGATTTTTGCCATTGAAAAACATCATGTTATTCATATACCAGAAATGTTTGAAGCTACTGACTGAATGAAAGGAGCTGGCATCTCACTCTCTTTGAATCTTCTTTATCATGCTAAGAGGAGCAGGAAAAAGCAAAAAATTTCAGAATTGCACCTTGCAATGTGGAGAAATTACTGTTTGTGCATTTACAATATTCATTGATTTTTACCATTGAAAAACGTCCAGAAATGATTGAAGCTACTGACTGAATGAAAGTAGCTGGCATCTCAATCTCTTTGAATCTTCTTTATCATGCTAAGAGGAGCAGGAAAAAGCAAAAAATTTCAGACTTGCACCTTGCAATGCGGAGAAATTACTGTTTGTGCATTTACAATATTCATTGATTTTTGCCATTGAAAAACATCATGTTATTCATATACCAGAAATGTTTGAAGCTACTGACTGAATGAAAGGAGCTGGCATCTCACTCTCTTTGAATCTTCTTTATCATGCTAAGAGGAGCAGGAAAAAGCAAAAAATTTCAGAATTGCACCTTGCAATGCGGAGAAATTACTGTTTGTGCATTTACAATATTCATTGATTTTTGCCATTGAAAAACATCATGTTATTCATATACCAGAAATGATTGAAGCTACTGACTGAATGAAAGGAGCTGGCATCTCACTCTCTTTGAATCTTCTTTATCATGCTAAGAGGAGCAGGAAAAAGTAAAAAATTTCAGAATTGCACCTTGCAATGCGGAGAAATTACTGTTTGTGCATTTATAATATTCAATGATTTTTGCCATTGAAAAACGTCCAGAAATGATTGAAGCTACTGACTGAACGAAAGGAGCTGGCATCTCACTCTCTTTGAATCTTCTTTATCATGCTAAGAGGAGCAGGAAAAAGCAAAAAATTTCAGAATTGCACCTTGCAATGCGGAGAAATTACTGTTTGTGCATTTACAATATTCATTGATTTTTGCCATTGAAAAACATCCAGAAATGATTGAAGCTACTGACTGAATGAAAGGAGCTGGCATCTCACTCTCTTTGAATCTTCTTTATCATGCTAAGAGGAGCAGGAAAAAGCAAAAAATTTCAGAATTGCACCTTGCAATGCGGAGAAATTACTGTTTGTGCATTTACAATATTCATTGATTTTTGCCATTGAAAAACATCATGTTATTCATATTCCAGAAATGTTTGAAGCTACTGACTGAATGAAAGGAGCTGACATCTCACTCTCTTTGAATCTTCTTTATCATGCTAAGAGGAGCAGGAAAAAGCAAAAAATTTCAGAATTGCACCTTGCAATGCGGAGAAATTACTGTTTGTGCATTTACAATATTCATTGATTTTTGCCATTGAAAAACGTCCAGAAATGATTGAAGCTACTGACTGAATGAAAGGAGCTGGCATCTCACTCTCTTTGAATCTTCTTTATTATGCTAAGAGGAGCAGGAAAAAGCAAAAAATTTCAGAATTGCATCTTGCAATGCGGAGAAATTACTGTTTGTGCATTTACAATATTCATTGATTTTTGCCATTGAAAAACATGTTATTCATATACCAGAAATGTTTGAAGCTACTGACTGAATGAAAGGAGCTGGCACCTCACTCTCTTTGAATCTTCTTTATCATGCTAAGAGGAGCGGGAAAAAGCAAAAAATTTCAGAATTGCACCTTGCAATGCGGAGAAATTACTGTTTGTGCATTTATAATATTCAATGATTTTTGCCATTGAAAAACGTCCAGAAATGATTGAAGCTACTGACTGAACGAAAGGAGCTGGCATCTCACTCTCTTTGAATCTTCTTTATCATGCTAAGAGGAGCAGGAAAAAGCAAAAAATTTCAGAATTGCACCTTGCAATGCGGAGAAATTACTGTTTGTGCATTTACAATATTCATTGATTTTTGCCATTGAAAAACATCATGTTATTCATATACCAGAAATGTTTGAAGCTACTGACTGAATGAAAGGAGCTGGCATCTCACTCTCTTTGAATCTTCTTTATCATGCTAAGAGGAGCAGGAAAAAGCAAAAAATTTCAGAATTGCACCTTGCAATGTGGAGAAATTACTGTTTGTGCATTTACAATATTCATTGATTTTTACCATTGAAAAACGTCCAGAAATGATTGAAGCTACTGACTGAATGAAAGTAGCTGGCATCTCACTCTCTTTGAATCTTCTTTATCATGCTAAGAGGAGCAGGAAAAAGCAAAAAATTTCAGACTTGCACCTTGCAATGCGGAGAAATTACTGTTTGTGCATTTACAATATTCATTGATTTTTGCCATTGAAAAACATCATGTTATTCATATACCAGAAATGTTTGAAGCTACTGACTGAATGAAAGGAGCTGGCATCTCACTCTCTTTGAATCTTCTTTATCATGCTAAGAGGAGCAGGAAAAAGCAAAAAATTTCAGAAATGCACCTTGCAATGCGGAGAAATTACTGTTTGTGCATTTACAATATTCATTGATTTTTGCCATTGAAAAACATCATGTTATTCATATACCAGAAATGATTGAAGCTACTGACTGAATGAAAGGAGCTGGCATCTCACTCTCTTTGAATCTTCTTTATCATGCTAAGAGGAGCAGGAAAAAGTAAAAAATTTCAGAATTGCACCTTGCAATGCGGAGAAATTACTGTTTGTGCATTTATAATATTCAATGATTTTTGCCATTGAAAAACGTCCAGAAATGATTGAAGCTACTGACTGAACGAAAGGAGCTGGCATCTCACTCTCTTTGAATCTTCTTTATCATGCTAAGAGGAGCAGGAAAAAGCAAAAAATTGCAGAATTGCACCTTGCAATGCGGAGAAATTACTGTTTGTGCATTTACAATATTCATTGATTTTTGCCATTGAAAAACATCCAGAAATGATTGAAGCTACTGACTGAATGAAAGGAGCTGGCATCTCACTCTCTTTGAATCTTCTTTATCATGCTAAGAGGAGCAGGAAGAAGCAAAAAATTTCAGAATTGCACCTTGCAATGCGGAGAAATTACTGTTTGTGCATTTACAATATTCATTGATTTTTGCCATTGAAAAACATCATGTTATTCATATACCAGAAATGTTTGAAGCTACTGACTGAATGAAAGGAGCTGACATCTCACTCTCTTTGAATCTTCTTTATCATGCTAAGAGGAGCAGGAAAAAGCAAAAAATTTCAGAATTGCACCTTGCAATGCGGAGAAATTACTGTTTGTGCATTTACAATATTCATTGATTTTTGCCATTGAAAAACGTCCAGAAATGATTGAAGCTACTGACTGAATGAAAGGAGCTGGCATCTCACTCTCTTTGAATCTTCTTTATCATGCTAAGAGGAGCAGGAAAAAGCAAAAAATTTCAGAATTGCACCTTGCAATGCGGAGAAATTACTGTTTGTGCATTTACAATATTCATTGATTTTTGCCATTGAAAAACATGTTATTCATATACCAGAAATGTTTGAAGCTACTGACTGAATGAAAGGAGCTGGCACCTCACTCTCTTTGAATCTTCTTTATCATGCTAAGAGGAGCGGGAAAAAGCAAAAAATTTCAGAATTGCACCTTGCAATGCGGAGAAATTACTGTTTGTGCATTTACAATATTCATTGATTTTTGCCATTGAAAAACGTCCAGAAATGATTGAAGGTACTGACTGAATGAAAGGAGCTGGCATCTCACTCTCTTTGAATCTTCTTTATCATGCTAAGAGGAGCAGGAAAAAGCAAAAAATTTCAGAATTGCACCTTGCAATGCGGAGAAATTACTGTTTGTGCATTTACAATATTCATTGGTTTTTGCCATTGAAAAACGTCCAGAAATGATTGAAGCTACTGACTGAATGAAAGGAGCTGGCATCTCACTCTCTTTGAATCTTCTTTATCATGCTAAGAGGAGCAGGAAAAAGCAAAAAATTTCAGAATTGCACCTTGCAATGCGGAGAAATTACAGTTTGTGCATTTACAATATTCATTGATTTTTGCCATTGAAAAACATCCAGAAATGATTGAAGCTACTGACTGAATGAAAGGAGCTGGCATCTCACTCTCTTTGAATCTTCTTTATCATGCTAAGAGGAGCAGGAAAAAGCAAAAAATTTCAGAATTGCACCTTGCAATGCGGAGAAATTACTGCTTGTGCATTTACAATATTCATTGATTTTTGCCATTGAAAAACATCATGTTATTCATATACCAAAAATGTTTGAAGCTACTGACTGAATGAAAGGAGCTGGCATCTCACTCTCTTTGAATCTTCTTTATCATGCTAAGAGGAGCAGGAAAAAGCAAAAAATTTCAGAATTGCACCTTGCAATGTGGAGAAATTACTGTTTGTGCATTTACAATATTCATTGATTTTTACCATTGAAAAACGTCCAGAAATGATTGAAGCTACTGACTGAATGAAAGTAGCTGGCATCTCACTCTCTTTGAATCTTCTTTATCATGCTAAGAGGAGCAGGAAAAAGCAAAAAATTTCAGACTTGCACCTTGCAATGCGGAGAAATTACTGTTTGTGCATTTACAATATTCATTGATTTTTGCCATTGAAAAACATCATGTTATTCATATACCAGAAATGTTTGAAGCTACTGACTGAATGAAAGGAGCTGGCATCTCACTCTCTTTGAATCTTCTTTATCATGCTAAGAGGAGCAGGAAAAAGCAAAAAATTTCAGAATTGCACCTTGCAATGCGGAGAAATTACTGTTTGTGCATTTACAATATTCATTGATTTTTGCCATTGAAAAACATCATGTTATTCATATACCAGAAATGTTTGAAGCTACTGACTGAATGAAAGGAGCTGGCATCTCACTCTCTTTGAATCTTCTTTATCATGCTAAGAGGAGCAGGAAAAAGCAAAAAATTTCAGAATTGCACCTTGCAATGTGGAGAAATTACTGTTTGTGCATTTACAATATTCATTGATTTTTACCATTGAAAAACGTCCAGAAATGATTGAAGCTACTGACTGAACGAAAGGAGCTGGCATCTCACTCTCTTTGAATCTTCTTTATCATGCTAAGAGGAGCAGGAAAAAGCAAAAAATTTCAGAATTGCACCTTGCAATGCGGAGAAATTACTGTTTGTGCATTTACAATATTCATTGATTTTTGCCATTGAAAAACATCATGTTATTCATATACCAGAAATGTTTGAAGCTACTGACTGAATGAAAGGAGCTGACATCTCACTCTCTTTGAATCTTCTTTATCATGCTAAGAGGAGCAGGAGAAAGCAAAAAATTTCAGAATTGCACCTTGCAATGCGGAGAAATTACTGTTTGTGCATTTACAATATTCATTGATTTTTGCCATTGAAAAACATCCAGAAATGATTGAAGCTACTGACTGAATGAAAGGAGCTGGCATCTCACTCTCTTTGAATCTTCTTTATCATGCTAAGAGGAGCAGGAAAAAGCAAAAAATTTCAGAATTGCACCTTGCAATGCGGAGAAATTACTGTTTGTGCATTTACAATATTCATTGATTTTTGCCATTGAAAAACATCATGTTATTCATATACCAGAAATGTTTGAAGCTACTGACTGAATGAAAGGAGCTGGCATCTCACTCTCTTTGAATCTTCTTTATCATGCTAAGAGGAGCAGGAAAAAGCAAAAAATTTCAGAATTGCACCTTGCAATGCGGAGAAATTACTGTTTGTGCATTTACAATATTCATTGATTTTTGCCATTGAAAAACGTCCAGAAATGATTGAAGTTACTGACTGAATGAAAGGAGCTGGCATCTCACTCTCTTTGAATCTTCTTTATCATGCTAAGAGGAGCAGGAAAAAGCAAAAAATTTCAGAATTGCACCTTGCAATGCGGAGAAATTACTGTTTGTGCATTTACAATATTCATTGGTTTTTGCCATTGAAAAACGTCCAGAAATGATTGAAGCTACTGACTGAATGAAAGGAGCTGGCATCTCACTCTCTTTGAATCTTCTTTATCATGCTAAGAGGAGCAGGAAAAAGCAAAAAATTTCAGAATTGCACCTTGCAATGCGGAGAAATTACAGTTTGTGCATTTACAATATTCATTGATTTTTGCCATTGAAAAACATCCAGAAATGTTTGAAGCTACTGACTGAATGAAAGGAGCTGGCATCTCACTCTCTTTGAATCTTCTTTATCATGCTAAGAGGAGCAGGAAAAAGCAAAAAATTTCAGAATTGCACCTTGCAATGTGGAGAAATTACTGTTTGTGCATTTACAATATTCATTGATTTTTACCATTGAAAAACGTCCAGAAATGATTGAAGCTACTGACTGAATGAAAGTAGCTGGCATCTCACTCTCTTTGAATCTTCTTTATCATGCTAAGAGGAGCAGGAAAAAGCAAAAAATTTCAGACTTGCACCTTGCAATGCGGAGAAATTACTGTTTGTGCATTTACAATATTCATTGATTTTTGCCATTGAAAAACATCATGTTATTCATATACCAGAAATGTTTGAAGCTACTGACTGAATGAAAGGAGCTGGCATCTCACTCTCTTTGAATCTTCTTTATCATGCTAAGAGGAGCAGGAAAAAGCAAAAAATTTCAGAATTGCACCTTGCAATGCGGAGAAATTACTGTTTGTGCATTTACAATATTCATTGATTTTTGCCATTGAAAAACATCATGTTATTCATATACCAGAAATGTTTGAAGCTACTGACTGAATGAAAGGAGCTGGCATCTCACTCTCTTTGAATCTTCTTTATCATGCTAAGAGGAGCAGGAAAAAGCAAAAAATTTCAGAATTGCACCTTGCAATGTGGAGAAATTACTGTTTGTGCATTTACAATATTCATTGATTTTTACCATTGAAAAACGTCCAGAAATGATTGAAGCTACTGACTGAATGAAAGTAGCTGGCATCTCAATCTCTTTGAATCTTCTTTATCATGCTAAGAGGAGCAGGAAAAAGCAAAAAATTTCAGACTTGCACCTTGCAATGCGGAGAAATTACTGTTTGTGCATTTACAATATTCATTGATTTTTGCCATTGAAAAACATCATGTTATTCATATACCAGAAATGTTTGAAGCTACTGACTGAATGAAAGGAGCTGGCATCTCACTCTCTTTGAATCTTCTTTATCATGCTAAGAGGAGCAGGAAAAAGCAAAAAATTTCAGAATTGCACCTTGCAATGCGGAGAAATTACTGTTTGTGCATTTACAATATTCATTGATTTTTGCCATTGAAAAACATCATGTTATTCATATACCAGAAATGATTGAAGCTACTGACTGAATGAAAGGAGCTGGCATCTCACTCTCTTTGAATCTTCTTTATCATGCTAAGAGGAGCAGGAAAAAGTAAAAAATTTCAGAATTGCACCTTGCAATGCGGAGAAATTACTGTTTGTGCATTTATAATATTCAATGATTTTTGCCATTGAAAAACGTCCAGAAATGATTGAAGCTACTGACTGAACGAAAGGAGCTGGCATCTCACTCTCTTTGAATCTTCTTTATCATGCTAAGAGGAGCAGGAAAAAGCAAAAAATTTCAGAATTGCACCTTGCAATGCGGAGAAATTACTGTTTGTGCATTTACAATATTCATTGATTTTTGCCATTGAAAAACATCCAGAAATGATTGAAGCTACTGACTGAATGAAAGGAGCTGGCATCTCACTCTCTTTGAATCTTCTTTATCATGCTAAGAGGAGCAGGAAAAAGCAAAAAATTTCAGAATTGCACCTTGCAATGCGGAGAAATTACTGTTTGTGCATTTACAATATTCATTGATTTTTGCCATTGAAAAACATCATGTTATTCATATTCCAGAAATGTTTGAAGCTACTGACTGAATGAAAGGAGCTGACATCTCACTCTCTTTGAATCTTCTTTATCATGCTAAGAGGAGCAGGAAAAAGCAAAAAATTTCAGAATTGCACCTTGCAATGCGGAGAAATTACTGTTTGTGCATTTACAATATTCATTGATTTTTGCCATTGAAAAACGTCCAGAAATGATTGAAGCTACTGACTGAATGAAAGGAGCTGGCATCTCACTCTCTTTGAATCTTCTTTATTATGCTAAGAGGAGCAGGAAAAAGCAAAAAATTTCAGAATTGCATCTTGCAATGCGGAGAAATTACTGTTTGTGCATTTACAATATTCATTGATTTTTGCCATTGAAAAACATGTTATTCATATACCAGAAATGTTTGAAGCTACTGACTGAATGAAAGGAGCTGGCACCTCACTCTCTTTGAATCTTCTTTATCATGCTAAGAGGAGCGGGAAAAAGCAAAAAATTTCAGAATTGCACCTTGCAATGCGGAGAAATTACTGTTTGTGCATTTATAATATTCAATGATTTTTGCCATTGAAAAACGTCCAGAAATGATTGAAGCTACTGACTGAACGAAAGGAGCTGGCATCTCACTCTCTTTGAATCTTCTTTATCATGCTAAGAGGAGCAGGAAAAAGCAAAAAATTTCAGAATTGCACCTTGCAATGCGGAGAAATTACTGTTTGTGCATTTACAATATTCATTGATTTTTGCCATTGAAAAACATCATGTTATTCATATACCAGAAATGTTTGAAGCTACTGACTGAATGAAAGGAGCTGACATCTCACTCTCTTTGAATCTTCTTTATCATGCTAAGAGGAGCAGGAAAAAGCAAAAAATTTCAGAATTGCACCTTGCAATGCGGAGAAATTACTGTTTGTGCATTTACAATATTCATTGATTTTTGCCATTGAAAAACATCCAGAAATGATTGAAGCTACTGACTGAATGAAAGGAGCTGGCATCTCACTCTCTTTGAATCTTCTTTATCATGCTAAGAGGAGCAGGAAAAAGCAAAAAATTTCAGAATTGCACCTTGCAATGCGGAGAAATTACTGTTTGTGCATTTACAATATTCATTGATTTTTGCCATTGAAAAACATCATGTTATTCATATACCAGAAATGTTTGAAGCTACTGACTGAATGAAAGGAGCTGGCATCTCACTCTCTTTGAATCTTCTTTATCATGCTAAGAGGAGCAGGAAAAAGCAAAAAATTTCAGAATTGCACCTTGCAATGCGGAGAAATTACTGTTTGTGCATTTACAATATTCATTGATTTTTGCCATTGAAAAACGTCCAGAAATGATTGAAGTTACTGACTGAATGAAAGGAGCTGGCATCTCACTCTCTTTGAATCTTCTTTATCATGCTAAGAGGAGCAGGAAAAAGCAAAAAATTTCAGAATTGCACCTTGCAATGCGGAGAAATTACTGTTTGTGCATTTACAATATTCATTGGTTTTTGCCATTGAAAAACGTCCAGAAATGATTGAAGCTACTGACTGAATGAAAGGAGCTGGCATCTCACTCTCTTTGAATCTTCTTTATCATGCTAAGAGGAGCAGGAAAAAGCAAAAAATTTCAGAATTGCACCTTGCAATGCGGAGAAATTACTGTTTGTGCATTTACAATATTCATTGATTTTTGCCATTGAAAAACATCCAGAAATGATTGAAGCTACTGACTGAATGAAAGGAGCTGGCATCTCACTCTCTTTGAATCTTCTTTATCATGCTAAGAGGAGCAGGAAAAAGCAAAAAATTTCAGAATTGCACCTTGCAATGCGGAGAAATTACTGTTTGTGCATTTACAATATTCATTGATTTTTGCCATTGAAAAACATCATGTTATTCATATACCAGAAATGTTTGAAGCTACTGACTGAATGAAAGGAGCTGGCATCTCACTCTCTTTGAATCTTCTTTATCATGCTAAGAGGAGCAGGAAAAAGCAAAAAATTTCAGAATTGCACCTTGCAATGCGGAGAAATTACTGTTTGTGCATTTACAATATTCATTGATTTTTGCCATTGAAAAACGTCCAGAAATGATTGAAGTTACTGACTGAATGAAAGGAGCTGGCATCTCACTCTCTTTGAATCTTCTTTATCATGCTAAGAGGAGCAGGAAAAAGCAAAAAATTTCAGAATTGCACCTTGCAATGCGGAGAAATTACTGTTTGTGCATTTACAATATTCATTGGTTTTTGCCATTGAAAAACGTCCAGAAATGATTGAAGCTACTGACTGAATGAAAGGAGCTGGCATCTCACTCTCTTTGAATCTTCTTTATCATGCTAAGAGGAGCAGGAAAAAGCAAAAAATTTCAGAATTGCACCTTGCAATGCGGAGAAATTACAGTTTGTGCATTTACAATATTCATTGATTTTTGCCATTGAAAAACATCCAGAAATGATTGAAGCTACTGACTGAATGAAAGGAGCTGGCATCTCACTCTCTTTGAATCTTCTTTATCATGCTAAGAGGAGCAGGAAAAAGCAAAAAATTTCAGAATTGCACCTTGCAATGCGGAGAAATTACTGTTTGTGCATTTACAATATTCATTGATTTTTGCCATTGAAAAACATCATGTTATTCATATACCAGAAATGTTTGAAGCTACTGACTGAATGAAAGGAGCTGGCATCTCACTCTCTTTGAATCTTCTTTATCATGCTAAGAGGAGCAGGAAAAAGCAAAAAATTTCAGAATTGCACCTTGCATTGTGGAGAAATTACTGTTTGTGCATTTACAATATTCATTGATTTTTACCATTGAAAAACGTCCAGAAATGATTGAAGCTACTGACTGAATGAAAGTAGCTGGCATCTCACTCTCTTTGAATCTTCTTTATCATGCTAAGAGGAGCAGGAAAAAGCAAAAAATTTCAGACTTGCACCTTGCAATGCGGAGAAATTACTGTTTGTGCATTTACAATATTCATTGATTTTTGCCATTGAAAAACATCATGTTATTCATATACCAGAAATGTTTGAAGCTACTGACTGAATGAAAGGAGCTGGCATCTCACTCTCTTTGAATCTTCTTTATCATGCTAAGAGGAGCAGGAAAAAGCAAAAAATTTCAGAATTGCACCTTGCAATGCGGAGAAATTACTGTTTGTGCATTTACAATATTCATTGATTTTTGCCATTGAAAAACATCATGTTATTCATATACCAGAAATGTTTGAAGCTACTGACTGAATGAAAGGAGCTGGCATCTCACTCTCTTTGAATCTTCTTTATCATGCTAAGAGGAGCAGGAAAAAGCAAAAAATTTCAGAATTGCACCTTGCAATGTGGAGAAATTACTGTTTGTGCATTTACAATATTCATTGATTTTTACCATTGAAAAACGTCCAGAAATGATTGAAGCTACTGACTGAATGAAAGTAGCTGGCATCTCACTCTCTTTGAATCTTCTTTATCATGCTAAGAGGAGCAGGAAAAAGCAAAAAATTTCAGACTTGCACCTTGCAATGCGGAGAAATTACTGTTTGTGCATTTACAATATTCATTGATTTTTGCCATTGAAAAACATCATGTTATTCATATACCAGAAATGTTTGAAGCTACTGACTGAATGAAAGGAGCTGGCATCTCACTCTCTTTGAATCTTCTTTATCATGCTAAGAGGAGCAGGAAAAAGCAAAAAATTTCAGAATTGCACCTTGCAATGCGGAGAAATTACTGTTTGTGCATTTACAATATTCATTGATTTTTGCCATTGAAAAACATCATGTTATTCATATACCAGAAATGATTGAAGCTACTGACTGAATGAAAGGAGCTGGCATCTCACTCTCTTTGAATCTTCTTTATCATGCTAAGAGGAGCAGGAAAAAGTAAAAAATTTCAGAATTGCACCTTGCAATGCGGAGAAATTACTGTTTGTGCATTTATAATATTCAATGATTTTTGCCATTGAAAAACGTCCAGAAATGATTGAAGCTACTGACTGAACGAAAGGAGCTGGCATCTCACTCTCTTTGAATCTTCTTTATCATGCTAAGAGGAGCAGGAAAAAGCAAAAAATTTCAGAATTGCACCTTGCAATGCGGAGAAATTACTGTTTGTGCATTTACAATATTCATTGATTTTTGCCATTGAAAAACATCCAGAAATGATTGAAGCTACTGACTGAATGAAAGGAGCTGGCATCTCACTCTCTTTGAATCTTCTTTATCATGCTAAGAGGAGCAGGAAAAAGCAAAAAATTTCAGAATTGCACCTTGCAATGCGGAGAAATTACTGTTTGTGCATTTACAATATTCATTGATTTTTGCCATTGAAAAACATCATGTTATTCATATTCCAGAAATGTTTGAAGCTACTGACTGAATGAAAGGAGCTGACATCTCACTCTCTTTGAATCTTCTTTATCATGCTAAGAGGAGCAGGAAAAAGCAAAAAATTTCAGAATTGCACCTTGCAATGCGGAGAAATTACTGTTTGTGCATTTACAATATTCATTGATTTTTGCCATTGAAAAACGTCCAGAAATGATTGAAGCTACTGACTGAATGAAAGGAGCTGGCATCTCACTCTCTTTGAATCTTCTTTATTATGCTAAGAGGAGCAGGAAAAAGCAAAAAATTTCAGAATTGCATCTTGCAATGCGGAGAAATTACTGTTTGTGCATTTACAATATTCATTGATTTTTGCCATTGAAAAACATGTTATTCATATACCAGAAATGTTTGAAGCTACTGACTGAATGAAAGGAGCTGGCACCTCACTCTCTTTGAATCTTCTTTATCATGCTAAGAGGAGCGGGAAAAAGCAAAAAATTTCAGAATTGCACCTTGCAATGCGGAGAAATTACTGTTTGTGCATTTATAATATTCAATGATTTTTGCCATTGAAAAACGTCCAGAAATGATTGAAGCTACTGACTGAACGAAAGGAGCTGGCATCTCACTCTCTTTGAATCTTCTTTATCATGCTAAGAGGAGCAGGAAAAAGCAAAAAATTTCAGAATTGCACCTTGCAATGCGGAGAAATTACTGTTTGTGCATTTACAATATTCATTGATTTTTGCCATTGAAAAACATCCAGAAATGATTGAAGCTACTGACTGAATGAAAGGAACTGGCATCTCACTCTCTTTGAATCTTCTTTATCATGCTAAGAGGAGCAGGAAAAAGCAAAAAATTTCAGAATTGCACCTTGCAATGCGGAGAAATTACTGTTTGTGCATTTACAATATTCATTGATTTTTGCCATTGAAAAACATCATGTTATTCATTTACCAGAAATGTTTGAAGCTACTGACTGAATGAAAGGAGCTGGCATCTCACTCTCTTTGAATCTTCTTTATCATGCTAAGAGGAGCAGGAAAAAGCAAAAAAATTTCAGAATTGCACCTTGCAATGTGGAGAAATTACTGTTTGTGCATTTACAATATTCATTGATTTTTACCATTGAAAAACGTCCAGAAATGATTGAAGCTACTGACTGAATGAAAGTAGCTGGCATCTCACTCTCTTTGAATCTTCTTTATCATGCTAAGAGGAGCAGGAAAAAGCAAAAAATTTCAGACTTGCACCTTGCAATGCGGAGAAATTACTGTTTGTGCATTTACAATATTCATTGATTTTTGCCATTGAAAAACATCATGTTATTCATATACCAGAAATGTTTGAAGCTACTGACTGAATGAAAGGAGCTGGCATCTCACTCTCTTTGAATCTTCTTTATCATGCTAAGAGGAGCAGGAAAAAGCAAAAAATTTCAGAATTGCACCTTGCAATGCGGAGAAATTACTGTTTGTGCATTTACAATATTCATTGATTTTTGCCATTGAAAAACATAATGTTATTCATATACCAGAAATGATTGAAGCTACTGACTGAATGAAAGGAGCTGGCATCTCACTCTCTTTGAATCTTCTTTATCATGCTAAGAGGAGCAGGAAAAAGTAAAAAATTTCAGAATTGCACCTTGCAATGCGGAGAAATTACTGTTTGTGCATTTATAATATTCAATGATTTTTGCCATTGAAAAACGTCCAGAAATGATTGAAGCTACTGACTGAACGAAAGGAGCTGGCATCTCACTCTCTTTGAATCTTCTTTATCATGCTAAGAGGAGCAGGAAAAAGCAAAAAATTTCAGAATTGCACCTTGCAATGCGGAGAAATTACTGTTTGTGCATTTACAATATTCATTGATTTTTGCCATTGAAAAACATCCAGAAATGATTGAAGCTACTGACTGAATGAAAGGAGCTGGCATCTCACTCTCTTTGAATCTTCTTTATCATGCTAAGAGGAGCAGGAAAAAGCAAAAAATTTCAGAATTGCACCTTGCAATGCGGAGAAATTACTGTTTGTGCATTTACAATATTCATTGATTTTTGCCATTGAAAAACATCATGTTATTCATATACCAGAAATGTTTGAAGCTACTGACTGAATGAAAGGAGCTGACATCTCACTCTCTTTGAATCTTCTTTATCATGCTAAGAGGAGCAGGAAAAAGCAAAAAATTTCAGAATTGCACCTTGCAATGCGGAGAAATTACTGTTTGTGCATTTACAATATTCATTGATTTTTGCCATTGAAAAACGTCCAGAAATGATTGAAGCTACTGACTGAATGAAAGGAGCTGGCATCTCACTCTCTTTGAATCTTCTTTATCATGCTAAGAGGAGCAGGAAAAAGCAAAAAATTTCAGAATTGCACCTTGCAATGCGGAGAAATTACTGTTTGTGCATTTACAATATTCATTGATTTTTGCCATTGAAAAACATCCAGAAATGATTGAAGCTACTGACTGAATGAAAGGAGCTGGCATCTCACTCTCTTTGAATCTTCTTTATCATGCTAAGAGGAGCAGGAAAAAGCAAAAAATTTCAGAATTGCACCTTGCAATGCGGAGAAATTACTGTTTGTGCATTTACAATATTCATTGATTTTTGCCATTGAAAAACATCATGTTATTCATATTCCAGAAATGTTTGAAGCTACTGACTGAATGAAAGGAGCTGACATCTCACTCTCTTTGAATCTTCTTTATCATGCTAAGAGGAGCAGGAAAAAGCAAAAAATTTCAGAATTGCACCTTGCAATGCGGAGAAATTACTGTTTGTGCATTTACAATATTCATTGATTTTTGCCATTGAAAAACGTCCAGAAATGATTGAAGCTACTGACTGAATGAAAGGAGCTGGCATCTCACTCTCTTTGAATCTTCTTTATCATGCTAAGAGGAGCAGGAAAAAGCAAAAAATTTCAGAATTGCACCTTGCAATGCGGAGAAATTACTGTTTGTGCATTTACAATATTCATTGATTTTTGCCATTGAAAAACATGTTATTCATATACCAGAAATGTTTGAAGCTACTGACTGAATGAAAGGAGCTGGCACCTCACTCTCTTTGAATCTTCTTTATCATGCTAAGAGGAGCGGGAAAAAGCAAAAAATTTCAGAATTGCACCTTGCAATGCGGAGAAATTACTGTTTGTGCATTTATAATATTCAATGATTTTTGCCATTGAAAAACGTCCAGAAATGATTGAAGCTACTGACTGAACGAAAGGAGCTGGCATCTCACTCTCTTTGAATCTTCTTTATCATGCTAAGAGGAGCAGGAAAAAGCAAAAAATTTCAGAATTGCACCTTGCAATGCGGAGAAATTACTGTTTGTGCATTTACAATATTCATTGATTTTTGCCATTGAAAAACATCCAGAAATGATTGAAGCTACTGACTGAATGAAAGGAGCTGGCATCTCACTCTCTTTGAATCTTCTTTATCATGCTAAGAGGAGCAGGAAAAAGCAAAAAATTTCAGAATTGCACCTTGCAATGCGGAGAAATTACTGGTTGTGCATTTACAATATTCATTGATTTTTGCCATTGAAAAACATCATGTTATTCATATACCAGAAATGTTTGAAGCTACTGACTGAATGAAAGGAGCTGGCATCTCACTCTCTTTGAATCTTCTTTATCATGCTAAGAGGAGCAGGAAAAAGCAAAAAATTTCAGAATTGCACCTTGCAATGTGGAGAAATTACTGTTTGTGCATTTACAATATTCATTGATTTTTACCATTGAAAAACGTCCAGAAATGATTGAAGCTACTGACTGAATGAAAGTAGCTGGCATCTCACTCTCTTTGAATCTTCTTTATCATGCTAAGAGGAGCAGGAAAAAGCAAAAAATTTCAGACTTGCACCTTGCAATGCGGAGAAATTACTGTTTGTGCATTTACAATATTCATTGATTTTTGCCATTGAAAAACATCATGTTATTCATATACCAGAAATGTTTGAAGCTACTGACTGAATGAAAGGAGCTGACATCTCACTCTCTTTGAATCTTCTTTATCATGCTAAGAGGAGCAGGAAAAAGCAAAAAATTTCAGAATTGCACCTTGCAATGCGGAGAAATTACTGTTTGTGCATTTACAATATTCATTGATTTTTGCCATTGAAAAACATCATGTTATTCATATACCAGAAATGATTGAAGCTACTGACTGAATGAAAGGAGCTGGCATCTCACTCTCTTTGAATCTTCTTTATCATGCTAAGAGGAGCAGGAAAAAGTAAAAAATTTCAGAATTGCACCTTGCAATGCGGAGAAATTACTGTTTGTGCATTTATAATATTCAATGATTTTTGCCATTGAAAAACGTCCAGAAATGATTGAAGCTACTGACTGAACGAAAGGAGCTGGCATCTCACTCTCTTTGAATCTTCTTTATCATGCTAAGAGGAGCAGGAAAAAGCAAAAAATTTCAGAATTGCACAATGCAATGCGGAGAAATTACTGTTTGTGCATTTACAATATTCATTGATTTTTGCCATTGAAAAACATCCAGAAATGATTGAAGCTACTGACTGAATGAAAGGAGCTGGCATCTCACTCTCTTTGAATCTTCTTTATCATGCTAAGAGGAGCAGGAAAAAGCAAAAAATTTCAGAATTGCACCTTGCAATGCGGAGAAATTACTGTTTGTGCATTTACAATATTCATTGATTTTTGCCATTGAAAAACATCATGTTATTCATATACCAGAAATGTTTGAAGCTACTGACTGAATGAAAGGAGCTGACATCTCACTCTCTTTGAATCTTCTTTATCATGCTAAGAGGAGCAGGAAAAAGCAAAAAATTTCAGAATTGCACCTTGCAATGCGGAGAAATTACTGTTTGTGCATTTACAATATTCATTGATTTTTGCCATTGAAAAACGTCCAGAAATGATTGAAGCTACTGACTGAATGAAAGGAGCTGGCATCTCACTCTCTTTGAATCTTCTTTATCATGCTAAGAGGAGCAGGAAAAAGCAAAAAATTTCAGAATTGCACCTTGCAATGCGGAGAAATTACTGTTTGTGCATTTACAATATTCATTGATTTTTGCCATTGAAAAACATCCAGAAATGATTGAAGCTACTGACTGAATGAAAGGAGCTGGCATCTCACTCTCTTTGAATCTTCTTTATCATGCTAAGAGGAGCAGGAAAAAGCTAAAAATTTCAGAATTGCACCTTGCAATGCGGAGAAATTACTGTTTGTGCATTTACAATATTCATTGATTTTTGCCATTGAAAAACATCATGTTATTCATATACCAGAAATGTTTGAAGCTACTGACTGAATGAAAGGAGCTGACATCTCACTCTCTTTGAATCTTCTTTATCATGCTAAGAGGAGCAGGAAAAAGCAAAAAATTTCAGAATTGCACCTTGCAATGCGGAGAAATTGCTGTTTGTGCATTTACAATATTCATTGATTTTTGCCATTGAAAAACGTCCAGAAATGATTGAAGCTACTGACTGAATGAAAGGAGCTGGCATCTCACTCTCTTTGAATCTTCTTTATCATGCTAAGAGGAGCAGGAAAAAGCAAAAAATTTCAGAATTGCACCTTGCAATGCGGAGAAATTACTGTTTGTGCATTTACAATATTCATTGATTTTTGCCATTGAAAAACATGTTATTCATATACCAGAAATGTTTGAAGCTACTGACTGAATGAAAGGAGCTGGCACCTCACTCTCTTTGAATCTTCTTTATCATGCTAAGAGGAGCGGGAAAAAGCAAAAAATTTCAGAATTGCACCTTGCAATGCGGAGAAATTACTGTTTGTGCATTTACAATATTCATTGATTTTTGCCATTGAAAAACGTCCAGAAATGATTGAAGGTACTGACTGAATGAAAGGAGCTGGCATCTCACTCTCTTTGAATCTTCTTTATCATGCTAAGAGGAGCAGGAAAAAGCAAAAAATTTCAGAATTGCACCTTGCAATGCGGAGAAATTACAGTTTGTGCATTTACAATATTCATTGATTTTTGCCATTGAAAAACATCCAGAAATGATTGAAGCTACTGACTGAATGAAAGGAGCTGGCATCTCACTCTCTTTGAATCTTCTTTATCATGCTAAGAGGAGCAGGAAAAAGCAAAAAATTTCAGACTTGCACCTTGCAATGCGGAGAAATTACTGTTTGTGCATTTACAATATTCATTGATTTTTGCCATTGAAAAACATCATGTTATTCATATACCAGAAATGTTTGAAGCTACTGACTGAATGAAAGGAGCTGGCATCTCACTCTCTTTGAATCTTCTTTATCATGCTAAGAGGAGCAGGAAAAAGCAAAAAAATTTCAGACTTGCACCTTGCAATGCGGAGAAATTACTGTTTGTGCATTTACAATATTCATTGATTTTTGCCATTGAAAAACATCATGTTATTCATATACCAGAAATGTTTGAAGCTACTGACTGAATGAAAGGAGCTGGCATCTCACTCTCTTTGAATCTTCTTTATCATGCTAAGAGGAGCAGGAAAAAGCAAAAAATTTCAGAATTGCACCTTGCAATGCGGAGAAATTACTGTTTGTGCATTTACAATATTCATTGATTTTTGCCATTGAAAAACATCATGTTATTCATATACCAGAAATGATTGAAGCTACTGACTGAATGAAAGGAGCTGGCATCTCACTCTCTTTGAATCTTCTTTATCATGCTAAGAGGAGCAGGAAAAAGTAAAAAATTTCAGAATTGCACCTTGCAATGCGGAGAAATTACTGTTTGTGCATTTATAATATTCAATGATTTTTGCCATTGAAAAACGTCCAGAAATGATAGAAACTACTGACTGAACGAAAGGAGCTGGCATCTCACTCTCTTTGAATCTTCTTTATCATGCTAAGAGGAGCAGGAAAAAGCAAAAAATTTCAGAATTGCACCTTGCAATGCGGAGAAATTACTGTTTGTGCATTTACAATATTCATTGATTTTTGCCATTGAAAAACATCCAGAAATGATTGAAGCTACTGACTGAATGAAAGGAGCTGGCATCTCACTCTCTTTGAATCTTCTTTATCATGCTAAGAGGAGCAGGAAAAAGCAAAAAATTTCAGAATTGCACCTTGCAATGCGGAGAAATTACTGTTTGTGCATTTACAATATTCATTGATTTTTGCCATTGAAAAACATCATGTTATTCATATACCAGAAATGTTTGAAGCTACTGACTGAATGAAAGGAGCTGACATCTCACTCTCTTTGAATCTTCTTTATCATGCTAAGAGGAGCAGGAAAAAGCAAAAAATTTCAGAATTGCACCTTGCAATGCGGAGAAATTACTGTTTGTGCATTTACAATATTCATTGATTTTTGCCATTGAAAAACATCCAGAAATGATTGAAGCTACTGACTGAATGAAAGGAGCTGGCATCTCACTCTCTTTGAATCTTCTTTATC
This sequence comes from Phyllobates terribilis, assembly GCF_046119375.1. Taxonomy (NCBI): domain Eukaryota; kingdom Metazoa; phylum Chordata; class Amphibia; order Anura; family Dendrobatidae; genus Phyllobates; species Phyllobates terribilis. Next base: position 702,467 of record NW_027363456.1, read on the forward strand.
ATGCTAAGAGGAGCAGGAAAAAGCAAAAAATTTCAGAATTGCACCTTGCAATGCGGAGAAATTACTGTTTGTGCATTTACAATATTCATTGATTTTTGCCATTGAAAAACATCATGTTATTCATATACCAGAAATGTTTGAAGCTACTGACTGAATGAAAGGAGCTGGCATCTCACTCTCTTTGAATCTTCTTTATCATGCTAAGAGGAGCAGGAAAAAGCAAAAAATTTCAGAATTGCACCTTGCAATGCGGAGAAATTACTGTTTGTGCATTTACAATATTCATTGATTTTTGCCATTGAAAAACATCATGTTATTCATATACCAGAAATGTTTGAAGCTACTGACTGAATGAAAGGAGCTGGCATCTCACTCTCTTTGAATCTTCTTTATCATGCTAAGAGGAGCGGGAAAAAGCAAAAAATTTCAGAATTGCACCTTGCAATGTGGAGAAATTACTGTTTGTGCATTTACAATATTCATTGATTTTTACCATTGAAAAACGTCCAGAAATGATTGAAGCTACTGACTGAATGAAAGTAACTGGCATCTCACTCTCTTTGAATCTTCTTTATCATGCTAAGAGGAGCAGGAAAAAGCAAAAAATTTCAGACTTGCACCTTGCAATGCGGAGAAATTACTGTTTGTGCATTTACAATATTCATTGATTTTTGCCATTGAAAAACATCATGTTATTCATATACCAGAAATGTTTGAAGCTACTGACTGAATGAAAGGAGCTGGCATCTCACTCTCTTTGAATCTTCTTTATCATGCTAAGAGGAGCAGGAAAAAGCAAAAAATTTCAGAATTGCACCTTGCAATGCGGAGAAATTACTGTTTGTGCATTTACAATATTCATTGATTTTTGCCATTGAAAAACGTCCAGAAATGATTGAAGCTACTGACTGAATGAAAGGAGCTGGCATCTCACTCTCTTTGAATCTTCTTTATCATGCTAAGAGGAGCAGGAAAAAGCAAAAAATTTCAGAATTGCACCTTGCAATGCGGAGAAATTACTGTTTGTGCATTTACAATCTTCATTGATTTTTGCCATTGAAAAACGTCCAGAAATGATTGAAGCTACTGACTGAATGAAAGGAGCTGGCATCTCACTCTCTTTGAATCTTCTTTATCATGCTAAGAGGAGCAGGAAAAATCAAAAAATTTCAGAATTGCACCTTGCAATGCGGAGAAATTACTGTTTGTGCATTTACAATATTCATTGATTTTTGCCATTGAAAAACATGTTATTCATATACCAGAAATGTTTGAAGCTCCTGACTGAATGAAAGGAGCTGGCACCTCACTCTCTTTGAATCTTCTTTATCATGCTAAGAGGAGCGGGAAAAAGCAAAAAATTTCAGAATTGCACCTTGCAATGCGGAGAAATTACTGTTTGTGCATTTACAATATTCATTGATTTTTGCCATTGAAAAACGTCCAGAAATGATTGAAGGTACTGACTGAATGAAAGGAGCTGGCATCTCACTCTCTTTGAATCTTCTTTATCATGCTAAGAGGAGCAGGAAAAAGCAAAAAATTTCAGAATTGCACCTTGCAATGCGGAGAAATTACTGTTTGTGCATTTACAATATTCATTGATTTTTGCCACTGAAAAACGTCCAGAAATGATTGAAGCTACTGACTGAATGAAAGGAGCTGGCATCTCACTCTCTTTGAATCTTCTTTATCATGCTAAGAGGAGCAGGAAAAAGCAAAAAATTTCAGAATTGCACCTTGCAATGCGGAGAAATTACTGTTTGTGCATTTACAATATTCATTGATTTTTGCCATTGAAAAACATCCAGAAATGATTGAAGCTACTGACTGAATGAAAGGAGCTGGCATCTCACTCTCTTTGAATCTTCTTTATCATGCTAAGAGGAGCAGGAAAAAGCAAAAAATTTCAGAATTGCACCTTGCAATGCTGAGAAATTACTGTTTGTGCATTTACAATATTCATTGATTTTTGCCATTGAAAAACATCATGTTATTCATATACCAGAAATGTTTGAAGCTACTGACTGAATGAAAGGAGCTGGCATCTCACTCTCTTTGAATCTTCTTTATCATGCTAAGAGGAGCAGGAAAAAGCAAAAAATTTCAGAATTGCACCTTGCAATGTGGAGAAATTACTGTTTGTGCATTTACAATATTCATTGATTTTTACCATTGAAAAACGTCCAGAAATGATTGAAGCTACTGACTGAATGAAAGTAGCTGGCATCTCACTCTCTTTGAATCTTCTTTATCATGCTAAGAGGAGCAGGAAAAAGCAAAAAATTTCAGACTTGCACCTTGCAATGCGGAGAAATTACTGTTTGTGCATTTACAATATTCATTGATTTTTGCCATTGAAAAACATCATGTTATTCATATACCAGAAATGTTTGAAGCTACTGACTGAATGAAAGGAGCTGGCATCTCACTCTCTTTGAATCTTCTTTATCATGCTAAGAGGAGCAGGAAAAAGCAAAAAATTTCAGAATTGCACCTTGCAATGCGGAGAAATTACTGTTTGTACATTTACAATATTCATTGATTTTTGCCATTGAAAAACATCCAGAAATGATTGAAGCTACTGACTGAATGAAAGGAGCTGGCATCTCACTCTCTTTGAATCTTCTTTATCATGCTAAGAGGAGCAGGAAAAAGCAAAAAATTTCAGAATTGCACCTTGCAATGCGGAGAAATTACTGTTTGTGCATTTACAATATTCATTGATTTTTGCCATTGAAAAACATCATGTTATTCATATACCAGAAATGTTTGAAGCTACTGACTGAATGAAAGGAGCTGACATCACACTCTCTTTGAATCTTCTTTATCATGCTAAGAGGAGCAGGAAAAAGCAAAAAATTTCAGAATTGCACCTTGCAATGCGGAGAAATTACTGTTTGTGCATTTACAATATTCATTGATTTTTGCCATTGAAAAACATCCAGAAATGATTGAAGCTACTGACTGAATGAAAAGAGCTGGCATCTCACTCTCTTTGAATCTTCTTTATCATGCTAAGAGGAGCAGGAAAAAGCAAAAAATTTCAGAATTGCACCTTGCAATGCGGAGAAATTACTGTTTGTGCATTTACAATATTCATTGATTTTTGCCATTGAAAAACATCATGTTATTCATATACCAGAAATGTTTGAAGCTACTGACTGAATGAAAGGAGCTGGCATCTCACTCTCTTTGAATCTTCTTTATCATGCTAAGAGGAGCAGGAAAAAGCAAAAAATTTCAGAATTGCACCTTGCAATGCGGAGAAATTACTGTTTGTGCATTTACAATATTCATTGATTTTTGCCATTGAAAAACGTCCAGAAATGATTGAAGGTACTGACTGAATGAAAGGAGCTGGCATCTCACTCTCTTTGAATCTTCTTTATCATGCTAAGAGGAGCAGGAAAAAGCAAAAAATTTCAGAATTGCACCTTGCAATGCGGAGAAATTACTGTTTGTGCATTTACAATATTCATTGGTTTTTGCCATTGAAAAACGTCCAGAAATGATTGAAGCTACTGACTGAATGAAAGGAGCTGGCATCTCACTCTCTTTGAATCTTCTTTATCATGCTAAGAGGAGCAGGAAAAAGCAAAAAATTTCAGAATTGCACCTTGCAATGCGGAGAAATTACAGTTTGTGCATTTACAATATTCATTGATTTTTGCCATTGAAAAACATCATGTTATTCATATACCAGAAATGTTTGAAGCTACTGACTGAATGAAAGGAGCTGACATCACACTCTCTTTGAATCTTCTTTATCATGCTAAGAGGAGCAGGAAAAAGCAAAAAATTTCAGAATTGCACCTTGCAATGCGGAGAAATTACTGTTTGTGCATTTACAATATTCATTGATTTTTGCCATTGAAAAACATCCAGAAATGATTGAAGCTACTGACTGAATGAAAAGAGCTGGCATCTCATTCTCTTTGAATCTTCTTTATCATGCTAAGAGGAGCAGGAAAAAGCAAAAAATTTCAGAATTGCACCTTGCAATGCGGAGAAATTACTGTTTGTGCATTTACAATATTCATTGATTTTTGCCATTGAAAAACATCATGTTATTCATATACCAGAAATGTTTGAAGCTACTGACTGAATGAAAGGAGCTGGCATCTCACTCTCTTTGAATCTTCTTTATCATGCTAAGAGGAGCAGGAAAAAGCAAAAAATTTCAGAATTGCACCTTGCAATGCGGAGAAATTACTGTTTGTGCATTTACAATATTCATTGATTTTTGCCATTGAAAAACGTCCAGAAATGATTGAAGGTACTGACTGAATGAAAGGAGCTGGCATCTCACTCTCTTTGAATCTTCTTTATCATGCTAAGAGGAGCAGGAAAAAGCAAAAAATTTCAGAATTGCACCTTGCAATGCGGAGAAATTACTGTTTGTGCATTTACAATATTCATTGGTTTTTGCCATTGAAAAACGTCCAGAAATGATTGAAGCTACTGACTGAATGAAAGGAGCTGGCATCTCACTCTCTTTGAATCTTCTTTATCATGCTAAGAGGAGCAGGAAAAAGCAAAAAATTTCAGAATTGCACCTTGCAATGCGGAGAAATTACAGTTTGTGCATTTACAATATTCATTGATTTTTGCCATTGAAAAACATCCAGAAATGATTGAAGCTACTGACTGAATGAAAGGAGCTGGCATCTCACTCTCTTTGAATCTTCTTTATCATGCTAAGAGGAGCAGGAAAAAGCAAAAAATTTCAGAATTGCACCTTGCAATGCGGAGAAATTACTGTTTGTGCATTTACAATATTCATTGATTTTTGCCATTGAAAAACATCATGTTATTCATATACCAGAAATGTTTGAAGCTACTGACTGAATGAAAGGAGCTGGCATCTCACTCTCTTTGAATCTTCTTTATCATGCTAAGAGGAGCAGGAAAAAGCAAAAAATTTCAGAATTGCACCTTGCAATGTGGAGAAATTACTGTTTGTGCATTTACAATATTCATTGATTTTTACCATTGAAAAACGTCCAGAAATGATTGAAGCTACTGACTGAATGAAAGTAGCTGGCATCTCACTCTCTTTGAATCTTCTTTATCATGCTAAGAGGAGCAGGAAAAAGCAAAAAATTTCAGACTTGCACCTTGCAATGCGGAGAAATTACTGTTTGTGCATTTACAATATTCATTGATTTTTGCCATTGAAAAACATCATGTTATTCATATACCAGAAATGTTTGAAGCTACTGACTGAATGAAAGGAGCTGGCATCTCACTCTCTTTGAATCTTCTTTATCATGCTAAGAGGAGCAGGAAAAAGCAAAAAATTTCAGAATTGCACCTTGCAATGCGGAGAAATTACTGTTTGTGCATTTACAATATTCATTGATTTTTGCCATTGAAAAACATCATGTTATTCATATACCAGAAATGTTTGAAGCTACTGACTGAATGAAAGGAGCTGGCATCTCACTCTCTTTGAATCTTCTTTATCATGCTAAGAGGAGCAGGAAAAAGCAAACAATTTCAGAATTGCACCTTGCAATGTGGAGAAATTACTGTTTGTGCATTTACAATATTCATTGATTTTTACCATTGAAAAACGTCCAGAAATGATTGAAGCTACTGACTGAATGAAAGTAGCTGGCATCTCACTCTCTTTGAATCTTCTTTATCATGCTAAGAGGAGCAGGAAAAAGCAAAAAATTTCAGACTTGCACCTTGCAATGCGGAGAAATTACTGTTTGTGCATTTACAATATTCATTGATTTTTGCCATTGAAAAACATCATGTTATTCATATACCAGAAATGTTTGAAGCTACTGACTGAATGAAAGGAGCTGGCATCTCACTCTCTTTGAATCTTCTTTATCATGCTAAGAGGAGCAGGAAAAAGTAAAAAATTTCAGAATTGCACCTTGCAATGCGGAGAAATTACTGTTTGTGCATTTATAATATTCAATGATTTTTGCCATTGAAAAACGTCCAGAAATGATTGAAGCTACTGACTGAACGAAAGGAGCTGGCATCTCACTCTCTTTGAATCTTCTTTATCATGCTAAGAGGAGCAGGAAAAAGCAAAAAATTTCAGAATTGCACCTTGCAATGCGGAGAAATTACTGTTTGTGCATTTACAATATTCATTGATTTTTGCCATTGAAAAACATCCAGAAATGATTGAAGCTACTGACTGAATGAAAGGAGCTGGCATCTCACTCTCTTTGAATCTTCTTTATCATGCTAAGAGGAGCAGGAAAAAGCAAAAAATTTCAGAATTGCACCTTGCAATGCGGAGAAATTACTGTTTGTGCATTTACAATATTCATTGATTTTTGCCATTGAAAAACATCATGTTATTCATATACCAGAAATGTTTGAAGCTACTGACTGAATGAAAGGAGCTGACATCTCACTCTCTTTGAATCTTCTTTATCATGCTAAGAGGAGCAGGAAAAAGCAAAAAATTTCAGAATTGCACCTTGCAATGCGGAGAAATTACTGTTTGTGCATTTACAATATTCATTGATTTTTGCCATTGAAAAACGTCCAGAAATGATTGAAGCTACTGACTGAATGAAAGGAGCTGGCATCTCACTCTCTTTGAATCTTCTTTATCATGCTAAGAGGAGCAGGAAAAAGCAAAAAATTTCAGAATTGCACCTTGCAATGCGGAGAAATTACTGTTTGTGCATTTACAATATTCATTGATTTTTGCCATTGAAAAACATGTTATTCATATACCAGAAATGTTTGAAGCTACTGACTGAATGAAAGGAGCTGGCACCTCACTCTCTTTGAATCTTCTTTATCATGCTAAGAGGAGCGGGAAAAAGCAAAAAATTTCAGAATTGCACCTTGCAATGTGGAGAAATTACTGTTTGTGCATTTATAATATTCAATGATTTTTGCCATTGAAAAACGTCCAGAAATGATTGAAGCTACTGACTGAACGAAAGGAGCTGGCATCTCACTCTCTTTGAATCTTCTTTATCATGCTAAGAGGAGCAGGAAAAAGCAAAAAATTTCAGAATTGCACCTTGCAATGCGGAGAAATTACTGTTTGTGCATTTACAATATTCATTGATTTTTGCCATTGAAAAACATCATGTTATTCATATACCAGAAATGTTTGAAGCTACTGACTGAATGAAAGGAGCTGACATCTCACTCTCTTTGAATCTTCTTTATCATGCTAAGAGGAGCAGGAAAAAGCAAAAAATTTCAGAATTGCACCTTGCAATGCGGAGAAATTACTGTTTGTGCATTTACAATATTCATTGATTTTTACCATTGAAAAACGTCCAGAAATGATTGAAGCTACTGACTGAATGAAAGTAGCTGGCATCTCACTCTCTTTGAATCTTCTTTATCATGCTAAGAGGAGCAGGAAAAAGCAAAAAATTTCAGACTTGCACCTTGCAATGCGGAGAAATTACTGTTTGTGCATTTACAATATTCATTGATTTTTGCCATTGAAAAACATCATGTTATTCATATACCAGAAATGTTTGAAGCTACTGACTGAATGAAAGGAGCTGGCATCTCACTCTCTTTGAATCTTCTTTATCATGCTAAGAGGAGCAGGAAAAAGCAAAAAATTTCAGAATTGCACCTTGCAATGCGGAGAAATTACTGTTTGTGCATTTACAATATTCATTGATTTTTGCCATTGAAAAACATCCAGAAATGATTGAAGCTACTGACTGAATGAAAGGAGCTGGCATCTCACTCTCTTTGAATCTTCTTTATCATGCTAAGAGGAGCAGGAAAAAGCAAAAAATTTCAGAATTGCACCTTGCAATGCGGAGAAATTACTGTTTGTGCATTTACAATATTCATTGATTTTTGCCATTGAAAAACATCATGTTATTCATATACCAGAAATGTTTGAAGCTACTGACTGAATGAAAGGAGCTGACATCACACTCTCTTTGAATCTTGTTTATCATGCTAAGAGGAGCAGGAAAAAGCAAAAAATTTCAGAATTGCACCTTGCAATGCGGAGAAATTACTGTTTGTGCATTTACAATATTCATTGATTTTTGCCATTGAAAAACATCCAGAAATGATTGAAGCTACTGACTGAATGAAAGGAGCTGGCATCTCACTCTCTTTGAATCTTCTTTATCATGCTAAGAGGAGCAGGAAAAAGCAAAAAATTTCAGAATTGCACCTTGCAATGCGGAGAAATTACTGTTTGTGCATTTACAATATTCATTGATTTTTGCCATTGAAAAACGTCCAGAAATGATTGAAGGTACTGACTGAATGAAAGGAGCTGGCATCTCACTCTCTTTGAATCTTCTTTATCATGCTAAGAGGAGCAGGAAAAAGCAAAAAATTTCAGAATTGCACCTTGCAATGCGGAGAAATTACTGTTTTGTGCATTTACAATATTCATTGGTTTTTGCCATTGAAAAACGTCCAGAAATGATTGAAGCTACTGACTGAATGAAAGGAGCTGGCATCTCACTCTCTTTGAATCTTCTTTATCATGCTAAGAGGAGCAGGAAAAAGCAAAAAATTTCAGAATTGCACCTTGCAATGCGGAGAAATTACAGTTTGTGCATTTACAATATTCATTGATTTTTGCCATTGAAAAACATCCAGAAATGATTGAAGCTACTGACTGAATGAAAGGAGCTGGCATCTCACTCTCTTTGAATCTTCTTTATCATGCTAAGAGGAGCAGGAAAAAGCAAAAAATTTCAGAATTGCACCTTGCAATGTGGAGAAATTACTGTTTGTGCATTTACAATATTCATTGATTTTTACCATTGAAAAACGTCCAGAAATGATTGAAGCTACTGACTGAATGAAAGTAGCTGGCATCTCACTCTCTTTGAATCTTCTTTATCATGCTAAGAGGAGCAGGAAAAAGCAAAAAATTTCAGACTTGCACCTTGCAATGCGGAGAAATTACTGTTTGTGCATTTACAATATTCATTGATTTTTGCCATTGAAAAACATCATGTTATTCATATACCAGAAATGTTTGAAGCTACTGACTGAATGAAAGGAGCTGGCATCTCACTCTCTTTGAATCTTCTTTATCATGCTAAGAGGAGCAGGAAAAAGCAAAAAATTTCAGAATTGCACCTTGCAATGCGGAGAAATTACTGTTTGTGCATTTACAATATTCATTGATTTTTGCCATTGAAAAACATCATTTAATTCATATACCAGAAATGTTTGAAGCTACTGACTGAATGAAAGGAGCTGGCATCTCACTCTCTCTGAATCTTCTTTATCATGCTAAGAGGAGCAGGAAAAAGCAAAAAAATTCAGAATTGCACCTTGCAATGTGGAGAAATTACTGTTTGTGCATTTACAATATTCATTGATTTTTACCATTGAAAAACGTCCAGAAATGATTGAAGCTACTGACTGAATGAAAGTAGCTGGCATCTCACTCTCTTTGAATCTTCTTTATCATGCTAAGAGGAGCAGGAAAAAGCAAAAAATTTCAGACTTGCACCTTGCAATGCGGAGAAATTACTGTTTGTGCATTTACAATATTCATTGATTTTTGCCATTGAAAAACATCATGTTATTCATATACCAGAAATGTTTGAAGCTACTGACTGAATGAAAGGAGCTGGCATCTCACTCTCTTTGAATCTTCTTTATCATGCTAAGAGGAGCAGGAAAAAGCAAAAAATTTCAGAATTGCACCTTGCAATGCGGAGAAATTACTGTTTGTGCATTTACAATATTCATTGATTTTTGCCATTGAAAAACATCATGTTATTCATATGCCAGAAATGATTGAAGCTACTGACTGAATGAAAGAAGCTGGCATCTCACTCTCTTTGAATCTTCTTTATCATGCTAAGAGGAGCAGGAAAAAGTAAAAAATTTCAGAATTGCACCTTGCAATGCGGAGAAATTACTGTTTGTGCATTTATAATATTCAATGATTTTTGCCATTGAAAAACGTCCAGAAATGATTGAAGCTACTGACTGAACGAAAGGAGCTGGCATCTCACTCTCTTTGAATCTTCTTTATCATGCTAAGAGGAGCAGGAAAAAGCAAAAAATTTCAGAATTGCACCTTGCAATGCGGAGAAATTACTGTTTGTGCATTTACAATATTCATTGATTTTTGCCATTGAAAAACATCCAGAAATGATTGAAGCTACTGACTGAATGAAAGGAGCTGGCATCTCACTCTCTTTGAATCTTCTTTATCATGCTAAGAGGAGCAGGAAAAAGCAAAAAATTTCAGAATTGCACCTTGCAATGCGGAGAAATTACTGTTTGTGCATTTACAATATTCATTGATTTTTGCCATTGAAAAACATCATGTTATTCATATACCAGAAAAGTTTGAAGCTACTGACTGAATGAAAGGAGCTGACATCTCACTCTCTTTGAATCTTCTTTATCATGCTAAGAGGAGCAGGAAAAAGCAAAAAATTTCAGAATTGCACCTTGCAATGCGGAGAAATTACTGTTTGTGCATTTACAATATTCATTGATTTTTGCCATTGAAAAACATCATGTTATTCATATACCAGAAATGTTTGAAGCTACTGACTGAATGAAAGGAGCTGACATCTCACTCTCTTTGAATCTTCTTTATCATGCTAAGAGGAGCAGGAAAAAGCAAAAAATTTCAGAATTGCACCTTGCAATGCGGAGAAATTACTGTTTGTGCATTTACAATATTCATTGATTTTTGCCATTGAAAAACATCATGTTATTCATGTACCAGAAATGTTTGAAGCTACTGACTGAATGAAAGGAGCTGACATCTCACTCTCTTTGAATCTTCTTTATCATGCTAAGAGGAGCAGGAAAAAGCAAAAAATTTCAGAATTGCACCTTGCAATGCGGAGAAATTACTGTTTGTGCATTTACAATATTCATTGATTTTTGCCATTGAAAAACATCATGTTATTCATATACCAGAAAAGTTTGAAGCTACTGACTGAATGAAAGGAGCTGACATCTCACTCTCTTTGAATCTTCTTTATCATGCTAAGAGGAGCAGGAAAAAGCAAAAAATTTCAGAATTGCACCTTGCAATGCGGAGAAATTACTGTTTGTGCATTTACAATATTCATTGATTTTTGCCATTGAAAAACATCATGTTATTCATATACCAGAAAAGTTTGAAGCTACTGACTGAATGAAAGGAGCTGACATCTCACTCTCTTTGAATCTTCTTTATCATGCTAAGAGGAGCAGGAAAAAGCAAAAAATTTCAGAATTGCACCTTGCAATGCGGAGAAATTACTGTTTGTGCATTTACAATATTCATTGATTTTTGCCATTGAAAAACATCATGTTATTCATATACCAGAAATGTTTGAAGCTACTGACTGAATGAAAGGAGCTGACATCTCACTCTCTTTGAATCTTCTTTATCATGCTAAGAGGAGCAGGAAAAAGCAAAAAATTTCAGAATTGCACCTTGCAATGCGGAGAAATTACTGTTTGTGCATTTACAATATTCATTGATTTTTGCCATTGAAAAACGTCCAGAAATGATTGAAGCTACTGACTGAATGAAAGGAGCTGGCATCTCACTCTCTTTGAATCTTCTTTATCATGCTAAGAGGAGCAGGAAAAAGCAAAAAATTTCAGAATTGCACCTTGCAATGCGGAGAAATTACTGTTTGTGCATTTACAATATTCATTGATTTTTGCCATTGAAAAACATGTTATTCATATACCAGAAATGTTTGAAGCTACTGACTGAATGAAAGGAGCTGGCACCTCACTCTCTTTGAATGTTCTTTATCATGCTAAGAGGAGCGGGAAAAAGCAAAAAATTTCAGAATTGCACCTTGCAATGCGGAGAAATTACTGTTTGTGCATTTACAATATTCATTGATTTTTGCCATTGAAAAACGTCCAGAAATGATTGAAGGTACTGACTGAATGAAAGGAGCTGGCATCTCACTCTCTTTGAATCTTCTTTATCATGCTAAGAGGAGCAGGAAAAAGCAAAAAATTTCAGAATTGCACCTTGCAATGCGGAGAAATTACTGTTTGTGCATTTACAATATTCATTGGTTTTTGCCATTGAAAAACGTCCAGAAATGATTGAAGCTACTGACTGAATGAAAGGAGCTGGCATCTCACTCTCTTTGAATCTTCTTTATCATGCTAAGAGGAGCAGGAAAAAGCAAAAAATTTCAGAATTGCACCTTGCAATGCGGAGAAATTACAGTTTGTGCATTTACAATATTCATTGATTTTTGCCATTGAAAAACATCCAGAAATGATTGAAGCTACTGACTGAATGAAAGGAGCTGGCATCTCACTCTCTTTGAATCTTCTTTATCATGCTAAGAGGAGCAGGAAAAAGCAAAAAATTTCAGAATTGCACCTTGCAATGCGGAGAAATTACTGTTTGTGCATTTACAATATTCATTGATTTTTGCCATTGAAAAACATCATGTTATTCATATACCAGAAATGTTTGAAGCTACTGACTGAATGAAAGGAGCTGGCATCTCACTCTCTTTGAATCTTCTTTATCATGCTAAGAGGAGCAGGAAAAAGCAAAAAATTTCAGAATTGCACCTTGCAATGTGGAGAAATTACTGTTTGTGCATTTACAATATTCATTGATTTTTACCATTGAAAAACGTCCAGAAATGATTGAAGCTACTGACTGAATGAAAGTAGCTGGCATCTCACTCTCTTTGAATCTTCTTTATCATGCTAAGAGGAGCAGGAAAAAGCAAAAAATTTCAGACTTGCACCTTGCAATGCGGAGAAATTACTGTTTGTGCATTTACAATATTCATTGATTTTTGCCATTGAAAAACATCATGTTATTCATATACCAGAAATGTTTGAAGCTACTGACTGAATGAAAGGAGCTGGCATCTCACTCTCTTTGAATCTTCTTTATCATGCTAAGAGGAGCAGGAAAAAGCAAAAAATTTCAGAATTGCACCTTGCAATGCGGAGAAATTACTGTTTGTGCATTTACAATATTCATTGATTTTTGCCATTGAAAAACATCATGTTATTCATATACCAGAAATGTTTGAAGCTACTGACTGAATGAAAGGAGCTGGCATCTCACTCTCTTTGAATCTTCTTTATCATGCTAAGAGGAGCAGGAAAAAGCAAAAAATTTCAGAATTGCACCTTGCAATGTGGAGAAATTACTGTTTGTGCATTTACAATATTCATTGATTTTTACCATTGAAAAACGTCCAGAAATGATTGAAGCTACTGACTGAATGAAAGTAGCTGGCATCTCACTCTCTTTGAATCTTCTTTATCATGCTAAGAGGAGCAGGAAAAAGCAAAAAAATTTCAGACTTGCACCTTGCAATGCGGAGAAATTACTGTTTGTGCATTTACAATATTCATTGATTTTTGCCATTGAAAAACATCATGTTATTCATATACCAGAAATGTTTGAAGCTACTGACTGAATGAAAGGAGCTGGCATCTCACTCTCTTTGAATCTTCTTTATCATGCTAAGAGGAGCAGGAAAAAGCAAAAAATTTCAGAATTGCACCTTGCAATGCGGAGAAATTACTGTTTGTGCATTTACAATATTCATTGATTTTTGCCATTGAAAAACATCCAGAAATGATTGAAGCTACTGACTGAATGAAAGGAGCTGGCATCTCACTCTCTTTGAATCTTCTTTATCATGCTAAGAGGAGCAGGAAAAAGCAAAAAATTTCAGAATTGCACCTTGCAATGCGGAGAAATTACTGTTTGTGCATTTACAATATTCATTGATTTTTGCCATTGAAAAACATCATGTTATTCATATACCAGAAATGTTTGAAGCTACTGACTGAATGAAAGGAGCTGACATCTCACTCTCTTTGAATCTTCTTTATCATGCTAAGAGGAGCAGGAAAAAGCAAAAAATTTCAGAATTGCACCTTGCAATGCGGAGAAATTACTGTTTGTGCATTTACAATATTCATTGATTTTTGCCATTGAAAAACATCCAGAAATGATTGAAGCTACTGACTGAATGAAAGGAGCTGGCATCTCACTCTTTTTGAATCTTCTTTATCATGCTAAGAGGAGCAGGAAAAAGCAAAAAATTTCAGACTTGCACCTTGCAATGCGGAGAAATTACTGTTTGTGCATTTACAATATTCATTGATTTTTGCCATTGAAAAACATCATGTTATTCATATACCAGAAATGTTTGAAGCTACTGACTGAATGAAAGGAGCTGGCATCTCACTCTCTTTGAATCTTCTTTATCATGCTAAGAGGAGCAGGAAAAAGCAAAAAATTTCAGAATTGCACCTTGCAATGCGCAGAAATTACTGTTTGTGCATTTACAATATTCATTGATTTTTGCCATTGAAAAACATCATGTTATTCATATACCAGAAATGTTTGAAGCTACTGACTGAATGAAAGGAGCTGGCATCTCACTCTCTTTGAATCTTCTTTATCATGCTAAGAGGAGCAGGAAAAAGCAAAAAATTTCAGAATTGCACCTTGCAATGTGGAGAAATTACTGTTTGTGCATTTACAATATTCATTGATTTTTACCATTGAAAAACGTCCAGAAATGATTGAAGCTACTGACTGAATGAAAGTAGCTGGCATCTCACTCTCTTTGAATCTTCTTTATCATGCTAAGAGGAGCAGGAAAAAGCAAAAAAATTTCAGACTTGCACCTTGCAATGCGGAGAAATTACTGTTTGTGCATTTACAATATTCATTGATTTTTGCCATTGAAAAACATCATGTTATTCATATACCAGAAATGTTTGAAGCTACTGACTGAATGAAAGGAGCTGGCATCTCACTCTCTTTGAATCTTCTTTATCATGCTAAGAGGAGCAGGAAAAAGCAAAAAATTTCAGAATTGCACCTTGCAATGCGGAGAAATTACTGTTTGTGCATTTACAATATTCATTGATTTTTGCCATTGAAAAACATCCAGAAATGATTGAAGCTACTGACTGAATGAAAGGAGCTGGCATCTCACTCTCTTTGAATCTTCTTTATCATGCTAAGAGGAGCAGGAAAAAGCAAAAAATTTCAGAATTGCACCTTGCAATGCGGAGAAATTACTGTTTGTGCATTTACAATATTCATTGATTTTTGCCATTGAAAAACATCATGTTATTCATATACCAGAAATGATTGAAGCTACTGACTGAATGAAAGGAGCTGACATCTCACTCTCTTTGAATCTTCTTTATCATGCTAAGAGGAGCAGGAAAAAGCAAAAAATTTCAGAATTGCACCTTGCAATGCGGAGAAATTACTGTTTGTGCATTTACAATATTCATTGATTTTTGCCATTGAAAAACATCCAGAAATGATTGAAGCTACTGACTGAATGAAAGGAGCTGGCATCTCACTCTTTTTGAATCTTCTTTATCATGCTAAGAGGAGCAGGAAAAAGCAAAAAATTTCAGAATTGCACCTTGCAATGCGGAGAAATTACTGTTTGTGCATTTACAATATTCATTGATTTTTGCCATTGAAAAACATCATGTTATTCATATACCAGAAATGTTTGAAGCTACTGACTGAATGAAAGGAGCTGGCATCTCACTCTCTTTGAATCTTCTTTATCATGCTAAGAGGAGCAGGAAAAAGCAAAAAATTTCAGAATTGCACCTTGCAATGCGGAGAAATTACTGTTTGTGCATTTACAATATTCATTGATTTTTGCCATTGAAAAACATCATGTTATTCATATACCAGAAATGTTTGAAGCTACTGACTGAATGAAAGGAGCTGGCATCTCACTCTCTTTGAATCTTCTTTATCATGCTAAGAGGAGCAGGAAAAAGCAAAAAATTTCAGAATTGCACCTTGCAATGTGGAGAAATTACTGTTTGTGCATTTACAATATTCATTGATTTTTACCATTGAAAAACGTCCAGAAATGATTGAAGCTACTGACTGAATGAAAGTAACTGGCATCTCACTCTCTTTGAATCTTCTTTATCATGCTAAGAGGAGCAGGAAAAAGCAAAAAATTTCAGACTTGCACCTTGCAATGCGGAGAAATTACTGTTTGTGCATTTACAATATTCATTGATTTTTGCCATTGAAAAACATCATGTTATTCATATACCAGAAATGTTTGAAGCTACTGACTGAGTGAAAGGAGCTGGCATCTCACTCTCTTTGAATCTTCTTTATCATGCTAAGAGGAGCAGGAAAAAGCAAAAAATTTCAGAATTGCACCTTGCAATGCGGAGAAATTACTGTTTGTGCATTTACAATATTCATTGATTTTTGCCATTGAAAAACGTCCAGAAATGATTGAAGCTACTGACTGAATGAAAGGAGCTGGCATCTCACTCTCTTTGAATCTTCTTTATCATGCTAAGAGGAGCAGGAAAAAGCAAAAAATTTCAGAATTGCACCTTGCAATGCGGAGAAATTACAGTTTGTGCATTTACAATATTCATTGATTTTTGCCATTGAAAAACATCCAGAAATGATTGAAGCTACTGACTGAATGAAAGGAGCTGGCATCTCACTCTCTTTGAATCTGCTTTATCATGCTAAGAGGAGCAGGAAAAAGCAAAAAATTTCAGAATTGCACCTTGCAATGCGGAGAAATTACTGTTTGTGCATTTACAATATTCATTGATTTTTGCCATTGAAAAACATCATGTTATTCATATACCAGAAATGTTTGAAGCTACTGACTGAATGAAAGGAGCTGGCATCTCACTCTCTTTGAATCTTCTTTATCATGCTAAGAGGAGCAGGAAAAAGCAAAAAATTTCAGAATTGCACCTTGCAATGCGGAGAAATTACTGTTTGTGCTTTTACAATATTCATTGATTTTTGCCATTGAAAAACGTCCAGAAATGATTGAAGCTACTGACTGAATGAAAGGAGCTGGCATCTCACTCTCTTTGAATCTTCTTTATCATGCTAAGAGGAGCAGGAAAAATCAAAAAATTTCAGAATTGCACCTTGCAATGCGGAGAAATTACTGTTTGTGCATTTACAATATTCATTGATTTTTGCCATTGAAAAACGTCCAGAAATGATTGAAGCTACTGACTGAATGAAAGGAGCTGGCATCTCACTCTCTTTGAATCTTCTTTATCATGCTAAGAGGAGCAGGAAAAAGCAAAAAATTTCAGAATTGCACCTTGCAATGCGGAGAAATTACTGTTTGTGCATTTACAATATTCATTGATTTTTGCCATTGAAAAACGTCCAGAAATGATTGAAGCTACTGACTGAATGAAAGGAGCTGGCATCTCACTCTCTTTGAATCTTCTTTATCATGCTAAGAGGAGCAGGAAAAAGCAAAAAATTTCAGAATTGCACCTTGCAATGCGGAGAAATTACAGTTTGTGCATTTACAATATTCATTGATTTTTGCCATTGAAAAACATCCAGAAATGATTGAAGCTACTGACTGAATGAAAGGAGCTGGCATCTCACTCTCTTTGAATCTTCTTTATCATGCTAAGAGGAGCAGGAAAAAGCAAAAAATTTCAGAATTGCACCTTGCAATGCGGAGAAATTACTGTTTGTGCATTTACAATATTCATTGATTTTTGCCATTGAAAAACATCATGTTATTTATATACCAGAAATGTTTGAAGCTACTGACTGAATGAAAGGAGCTGGCATCTCACTCTCTTTGAATCTTCGTTATCATGCTAAGAGGAGCAGGAAAAAGCAAAAAATTTCAGAATTGCACCTTGCAATGTGGAGAAATTACTGTTTGTGCATTTACAATATTTATTGATTTTTACCATTGAAAAACGTCCAGAAATGATTGAAGCTACTGACTGAATGAAAGTAGCTGGCATCTCACTCTCTTTGAATCTTCTTTATCATGCTAAGAGGAGCAGGAAAAAGCAAAAAATTTCAGACTTGCACCTTGCAATGCGGAGAAATTACTGTTTGTGCATTTACAATATTCATTGATTTTTGCCATTGAAAAACGTCCAGAAATGATTGAAGGTACTGACTGAATGAAAGGAGCTGGCATCTCACTCTCTTTGAATCTTCTTTATCATGCTAAGAGGAGCAGGAAAAAGCAAAAAATTTCAGAATTGCACCTTGCAATGCGGAGAAATTACTGTTTGTGCATTTACAATATTCATTGATTTTTGCCACTGAAAAACGTTCAGAAATGATTGAAGCTACTGACTGAATGAAAGGAGCTGGCATCTCACTCTCTTTGAATCTTCTTTATCATGCTAAGAGGAGCAGGAAAAAGCAAAAAATTTCAGAATTGCACCTTGCAATGCGGAGAAATTACAGTTTGTGCATTTACAATATTCATTGATTTTTGCCATTGAAAAACATCCAGAAATGATTGAAGCTACTGACTGAATGAAAGGAGCTGGCATCTCACTCTCTTTGAATCTTCTTTATCATGCTAAGAGGAGCAGGAAAAAGCAAAAAATTTCAGAATTGCACCTTGCAATGCGGAGAAATTACTGTTTGTGCATTTACAATATTCATTGATTTTTGCCATTGAAAAACATCATGTTATTCATATACCAGAAATGTTTGAAGCTACTGACTGAATGAAAGGAGCTGGCATCTCACACTCTTTGAATCTTCTTTATCATGCTAAGAGGAGCAGGAAAAAGCAAAAAATTTCAGAATTGCACCTTGCAATGTGGAGAAATTACTGTTTGTGCATTTACAATATTCATTGATTTTTACCATTGAAAAACGTCCAGAAATGATTGAAGCTACTGACTGAATGAAAGTAGCTGGCATCTCACTCTCTTTGAATCTTCTTTATCATGCTAAGAGGAGCAGGAAAAAGCAAAAAATTTCAGACTTGCACCTTGCAATGCGGAGAAATTACTGTTTGTGCATTTACAATATTCATTGATTTTTGCCATTGAAAAACATCATGTTATTCATATACCAGAAATGTTTGAAGCTACTGACTGAATGAAAGGAGCTGGCATCTCACTCTCTTTGAATCTTCTTTATCATGCTAAGAGGAGCAGGAAAAAGCAAAAAATTTCAGAATTGCACCTTGCAATGCGGAGAAATTACTGTTTGTGCATTTACAATATTCATTGATTTTTGCCATTGAAAAACATCATGTTATTCATATACCAGAAATGTTTGAAGCTACTGACTGAATGAAAGGAGCTGGCATCTCACTCTCTTTGAATCTTCTTTATCATGCTAAGAGGAGCAGGAAAAAGCAAAAAATTTCAGAATTGCACCTTGCAATGCGGAGAAATTACTGTTTGTGCATTTACAATATTCATTGATTTTTGCCATTGAAAAACGTCCAGAAATGATTGAAGCTACTGACTGAATGAAAGGAGCTGGCATCTCACTCTCTTTGAATCTTCTTTATCATGCTAAGAGGAGCAGGAAAAATCAAAAAATTTCAGAATTGCACCTTGCAATGCGGAGAAATTACTGTTTGTGCATTTACAATATTCATTGATTTTTGCCATTGAAAAACATGTTATTCATATACCAGAAATGTTTGAAGCTACTGACTGAATGAAAGGAGCTGGCACCTCACTCTCTTTCAATCTTCTTTATCATGCTAAGAGGAGCGGGAAAAAGCAAAAAATTTCAGAATTGCACCTTGCAATGCGGAGAAATTACTGTTTGTGCATTTACAATATTCATTGATTTTTGCCATTGAAAAACGTCCAGAAATGATTGAAGGTACTGACTAAATGAAAGGAGCTGTCATCTCACTCTCTTTGAATCTTTATCATGCTAAGAGGAGCAGGAAAAAGCAAAAAATTTCAGAATTGCACCTTGCAATGCGGAGAAATTACTGTTTGTGCATTTACAATATTCATTGATTTTTGCCATTGAAAAACGTCCAGAAATGATTGAAGCTACTGACTGAATGAAAGGAGCTGGCATCTCACTCTCTTTGAATCTTCTTTATCATGCTAAGAGGAGCAGGAAAAAGCAAAAAATTTCAGAATTGCACCTTGCAATACGGAGAAATTACAGTTTGTGCATTTACAATATTCATTGATTTTTGCCATTGAAAAACATCCAGAAATGATTGAAGCTACTGACTGAATGAAAGGAGCTGGCATCTCACTCTCTTTGAATCTTCTTTATCATGCTAAGAGGAGCAGGAAAAAGCAAAAAATTTCAGACTTGCACCTTGCAATGCGGAGAAATTACTGTTTGTGCATTTACAATATTCATTGATTTTTGCCATTGAAAAACATCATGTTATTCATATACCAGAAATGTTTGAAGCTACTGACTGAATGAAAGGAGCTGGCATCTCACTCTCTTTGAATCTTCTTTATCATGCTAAGAGGAGCAGGAAAAAGCAAAAAATTTCAGAATTGCACCTTGCAATGTGGAGAAATTACTGTTTGTGCATTTACAATATTCATTGATTTTTGCCATTGAAAAACATCATGTTATTCATATACCAGAAATGTTTGAAGCTACTGACTGAATGAAAGGAGCTGGCATCTCACTCTCTTTGAATCTTCTTTATCATGCTAAGAGGAGCAGGAAAAAGCAAAAAATTTCAGAATTGCACCTTGCAATGTGGAGAAATTACTGTTTGTGCATTTACAATATTCATTGATTTTTACCATTGAAAAACGTCCAGAAATGATTGAAGCTACTGACTGAATGAAAGTAGCTGGCATCTCACTCTCTTTGAATCTTCTTTATCATGCTAAGAGGAGCAGGAAAAAGCAAAAAATTTCAGACTTGCACCTTGCAATGCGGAGAAATTACTGTTTGTGCATTTACAATATTCATTGATTTTTGCCATTGAAAAACATCATGTTATTCATATACCAGAAATGTTTGAAGCTACTGACTGAATGAAAGGAGCTGGCATCTCACTCTCTTTGAATCTTCTTTATCATGCTAAGAGGAGCAGGAAAAAGCAAAAAATTTCAGAATTGCACCTTGCAATGTGGAGAAATTACTGTTTGTGCATTTACAATATTCATTGATTTTTACCATTGAAAAACGTCCAGAAATGATTGAAGCTACTGACTGAATGAAAGTAGCTGGCATCTCACTCTCTTTGAATCTTCTTTATCATGCTAAGAGGAGCAGGAAAAAGCAAAAAATTTCAGACTTGCACCTTGCAATGCGGAGAAATTACTGTTTGTGCATTTACAATATTCATTGATTTTTGCCATTGAAAAACATCATGTTATTCATATACCAGAAATGTTTGAAGCTACTGACTGAATCAAAGGAGCTGGCATCTCACTCTCTTTGAATCTTCTTTATCATGCTAAGAGGAGCAGGAAAAAGCAAAAAATTTCAGAATTGCACCTTGCAATGCGGAGAAATTACTGTTTGTGCATTTACAATATTCATTGATTTTTGCCATTGAAAAACGTCCAGAAATGATTGAAGCTACTGACTGAATGAAAGGATCTGGCATCTCACTCTCTTTGAATCTTCTTTATCATGCTAAGAGGAGCAGGAAAAAGCAAAAAATTTCAGAATTGCACCTTGCAATGCGGAGAAATTACTGTTTGTGCATTTACAATATTCATTGATTTTTGCCATTGAAAAACGTCCAGAAATGATTGAAGCTACTGATTGAATGAAAGGAGCTGGCATCTCACTCTCTTTGAATCTTCTTTATCATGCTAAGAGGAGCAGGAAAAAGCAAAAAATTTCAGAATTGCACCTTGCAATGCGGAGAAATTACTGTTTGTGCATTTACAATATTCATTGATTTTTGCCATTGAAAAACATGTTATTCATATACCAGAAATGTTTGAAGCTACTGACTGAATGAAAGGAGCTGGCACCTCACTCTCTTTGAATCTTCTTTATCATGCTAAGAGGAGCAGGAAAAAGCAAAAAATTTCAGAATTGCACCTTGCAATGCGGAGAAATTACTGTTTGTGCATTTACAATATTCATTGATTTTTGCCATTGAAAAACATCATGTTATTCATATACCAGAAATGTTTGAAGCTACTGACTGAATGAAAGGAGTTGGCATCTCACTCTCTTTGAATCTTCTTTATCATGCTAAGAGGAGCAGGAAAAAGCAAAAAATTTCAGAATTGCACCTTGCAATGCGGAGAAATTACTGTTTGTGCATTTACAATATTCATTGATTTTTGCCATTGAAAAACATCATGTTATTCATATACCAGAAATGTTTGAAGCTACTGACTGAATGAAAGGAGCTGGCATCTCACTCTCTTTGAATCTTCTTTATCATGCTAAGAGGAGCAGGAAAAAGCAAAAAATTTTAGAATTGCACATTGCAATGTGGAGAAATTACTGTTTGTGCATTTACAATATTCATTGATTTTTACCATTGAAAAACGTCCAGAAATGATTGAAGCTACTGACTGAATGAAAGTAGCTGGCATCTCACTCTCTTTGAATCTTCTTTATCATGCTAAGAGGAGCAGGAAAAAGCAAAAAATTTCAGACTTGCACCTTGCAATGCGGAGAAATTACTGTTTGTGCATTTACAATATTCATTGATTTTTGCCATTGAAAAACATCATGTTATTCATATTCCAGAAATGTTTGAAGCTACTGACTGAATGAAAGGAGCTGGCATCTCACTCTCTTTGAATCTTCTTTATCATGCTAAGAGGAGCAGGAAAAAGCAAAAAATTTCAGAATTGCACCTTGCAATGCGGAGAAATTACTGTTTGTGCATTTACAATATTCATTGATTTTTGCCATTGAAAAACGTCCAGAAATGATTGAAGCTACTGACTGAATGAAAGGAGCTGGCATCTCACTCTCTTTGAATCTTCTTTATCATGCTAAGAGGAGCAGGAAAAAGCAAAAAATTTCAGAATTGCACCTTGCAATGCGGAGAAATTACTGTTTGTGCATTTACAATATTCATTGATTTTTGCCATTGAAAAACGTCCAGAAATGATTGAAGCTACTGACTGAATGAAAGGAGCTGGCATCTCACTCTCTTTGAATCTTCTTTATCATGCTAAGAGGAGCAGGAAAAAGCAAAAAATTTCAGAATTGCACCTTGCAATGCGGAGAAATTACTGTTTGTGCATTTACAATATTCATTGATTTTAGCCATTGAAAAACATCATGTTATTCATATACCAGAAATGTTTGAAGCTACTGACTGAATGAAAGGAGCTGACATCTCACTCTCTTTGAATCTTCTTTATCATGCTAAGAGGAGCAGGAAAAAGCAAAAAATTTCAGAATTGCACCTTGCAATGCGGAGAAATTACTGTTTGTGCATTTACAATATTCATTGATTTTTGCCATTGAAAAACGTCCAGAAATGATTGAAGCTACTGACTGAATGAAAGGAGCTGGCATCTCACTCTCTTTGAATCTTCTTTATCATGCTAAGAGGAGCAGGAAAAAGCAAAAAATTTCAGAATTGCACCTTGCAATGCGGAGAAATTACTGTTTGTGCATTTACAATATTCATTGATTTTTGCCATTGAAAAACATCATGTTATTCATATACCAGAAATGTTTGAAGCTACTGACTGAATGAAAGGAGCTGGCATCTCACTCTCTTTGAATCTTCTTTATCATGCTAAGAGGAGCAGGAAAAAGCAAAAAAATTCAGAATTGCACCTTGCAATGTGGAGAAATTACTGTTTGTGCATTTACAATATTCATTGATTTTTGCCATTGAAAAACATCATGTTATTCATATACCAGA
Organism: Phyllobates terribilis; assembly: GCF_046119375.1. Taxonomy (NCBI): domain Eukaryota; kingdom Metazoa; phylum Chordata; class Amphibia; order Anura; family Dendrobatidae; genus Phyllobates; species Phyllobates terribilis. The sequence goes on from NW_027363456.1 coordinate 726,022, forward strand.
AATGTTTGAAGCTACTGACTGAATGAAAGGAGCTGGCATCTCACTCTCTTTGAATCTTCTTTATCATGCTAAGAGGAGCAGGAAAAAGCAAAAAATTTCAGAATTGCACCTTGCAATGTGGAGAAATTACTGTTTGTGCATTTACAATATTCATTGATTTTTACCATTGAAAAACGTCCAGAAATGATTGAAGCTACTGACTGAATGAAAGTAGCTGGCATCTCACTCTCTTTGAATCTTCTTTATCATGCTAAGAGGAGCAGGAAAAAGCAAAAAAATTTCAGACTTGCACCTTGCAATGCGGAGAAATTACTGTTTGTGCATTTACAATATTCATTGATTTTTGCCATTGAAAAACATCATGTTATTCATATACCAGAAATGTTTGAAGCTACTGACTGAATGAAAGGAGCTGGCATCTCACTCTCTTTGAATCTTCTTTATCATGCTAAGAGGAGCAGGAAAAAGCAAAAAATTTCAGAATTGCACCTTGCAATGCGGAGAAATTACTGTTTGTGCATTTACAATATTCATTGATTTTTGCCATTGAAAAACATCCAGAAATGATTGAAGCTACTGACTGAATGAAAGGAGCTGGCATCTCACTCTCTTTGAATCTTCTTTATCATGCTAAGAGGAGCAGGAAAAAGCAAAAAATTTCAGAATTGCACCTTGCAATGCGGAGAAATTACTGTTTGTGCATTTACAATATTCATTGATTTTTGCCATTGAAAAACATCATGTTATTCATATACCAGAAATGTTTGAAGCTACTGACTGAATGAAAGGAGCTGACATCTCACTCTCTTTGAATCTTCTTTATCATGCTAAGAGGAGCAGGAAAAAGCAAAAAATTTCAGAATTGCACCTTGCAATGCGGAGAAATTACTGTTTGTGCATTTACAATATTCATTGATTTTTGCCATTGAAAAACATCCAGAAATGATTGAAGCTACTGACTGAATGAAAGGAGCTGGCATCTCACTCTTTTTGAATCTTCTTTATCATGCTAAGAGGAGCAGGAAAAAGCAAAAAATTTCAGAATTGCACCTTGCAATGCGGAGAAATTACTGTTTGTGCATTTACAATATTCATTGATTTTAGCCATTGAAAAACATCATGTTATTCATATACCAGAAATGTTTGAAGCTACTGACTGAATGAAAGGAGCTGACATCTCACTCTCTTTGAATCTTCTTTATCATGCTAAGAGGAGCAGGAAAAAGCAAAAAATTTCAGAATTGCACCTTGCAATGCGGAGAAATTACTGTTTGTGCATTTACAATATTCATTGATTTTTGCCATTGAAAAACGTCCAGAAATGATTGAAGCTACTGACTGAATGAAAGGAGCTGGCATATCACTCTCTTTGAATCTTCTTTATCATGCTAAGAGGAGCAGGAAAAAGCAAAAAATTTCAGAATTGCACCTTGCAATGCGGAGAAATTACTGTTTGTGCATTTACAATATTCATTGATTTTTGCCATTGAAAAACATCATGTTATTCATATACCAGAAATGTTTGAAGCTACTGACTGAATGAAAGGAGCTGGCATCTCACTCTCTTTGAATCTTCTTTATCATGCTAAGAGGAGCAGGAAAAAGCAAAAAATTTCAGACTTGCACCTTGCAATGCGGAGAAATTACTGTTTGTGCATTTACAATATTCATTGATTTTTGCCATTGAAAAACATCATGTTATTCATATTCCAGAAATGTTTGAAGCTACTGACTGAATGAAAGGAGCTGGCATCTCACTCTCTTTGAATCTTCTTTATCATGCTAAGAGGAGCAGGAAAAAGCAAAAAATTTCAGAATTGCACCTTGCAATGCGGAGAAATTACTGTTTGTGCATTTACAATATTCATTGATTTTTGCCATTGAAAAACGTCCAGAAATGATTGAAGCTACTGACTGAATGAAAGGAGCTGGCATCTCACTCTCTTTGAATCTTCTTTATCATGCTAAGAGGAGCAGGAAAAAGCAAAAAATTTCAGAATTGCACCTTGCAATGCGGAGAAATTACTGTTTGTGCATTTACAATATTCATTGATTTTTGCCATTGAAAAACGTCCAGAAATGATTGAAGCTACTGACTGAATGAAAGGAGCTGGCATCTCACTCTCTTTGAATCTTCTTTATCATGCTAAGAGGAGCAGGAAAAAGCAAAAAATTTCAGAATTGCACCTTGCAATGCGGAGAAATTACTGTTTGTGCATTTACAATATTCATTGATTTTAGCCATTGAAAAACATCATGTTATTCATATACCAGAAATGTTTGAAGCTACTGACTGAATGAAAGGAGCTGACATCTCACTCTCTTTGAATCTTCTTTATCATGCTAAGAGGAGCAGGAAAAAGCAAAAAATTTCAGAATTGCACCTTGCAATGCGGAGAAATTACTGTTTGTGCATTTACAATATTCATTGATTTTTGCCATTGAAAAACGTCCAGAAATGATTGAAGCTACTGACTGAATGAAAGGAGCTGGCATCTCACTCTCTTTGAATCTTCTTTATCATGCTAAGAGGAGCAGGAAAAAGCAAAAAATTTCAGAATTGCACCTTGCAATGCGGAGAAATTACTGTTTGTGCATTTACAATATTCATTGATTTTTGCCATTGAAAAACATCATGTTATTCATATACCAGAAATGTTTGAAGCTACTGACTGAATGAAAGGAGCTGGCATCTCACTCTCTTTGAATCTTCTTTATCATGCTAAGAGGAGCAGGAAAAAGCAAAAAAATTCAGAATTGCACCTTGCAATGTGGAGAAATTACTGTTTGTGCATTTACAATATTCATTGATTTTTGCCATTGAAAAACATCATGTTATTCATATACCAGAAATGTTTGAAGCTACTGACTGAATGAAAGGAGCTGGCATCTCACTCTCTTTGAATCTTCTTTATCATGCTAAGAGGAGCAGGAAAAAGCAAAAAATTTCAGAATTGCACCTTGCAATGTGGAGAAATTACTGTTTGTGCATTTACAATATTCATTGATTTTTACCATTGAAAAACGTCCAGAAATGATTGAAGCTACTGACTGAATGAAAGTAGCTGGCATCTCACTCTCTTTGAATCTTCTTTATCAAGCTAAGAGGAGCAGGAAAAAGCAAAAAAATTTCAGACTTGCACCTTGCAATGCGGAGAAATTACTGTTTGTGCATTTACAATATTCATTGATTTTTGCCATTGAAAAACATCATGTTATTCATATACCAGAAATGTTTGAAGCTACTGACTGAATGAAAGGAGCTGGCATCTCACTCTCTTTGAATCTTCTTTATCATGCTAAGAGGAGCAGGAAAAAGCAAAAAATTTCAGAATTGCACCTTGCAATGCGGAGAAATTACTGTTTGTGCATTTACAATATTCATTGATTTTTGCCATTGAAAAACATCCAGAAATGATTGAAGCTACTGACTGAATGAAAGGAGCTGGCATCTCACTCTCTTTGAATCTTCTTTATCATGCTAAGAGGAGCAGGAAAAAGCAAAAAATTTCAGAATTGCACCTTGCAATGCGGAGAAATTACTGTTTGTGCATTTACAATATTCATTGATTTTTGCCATTGAAAAACATCATGTTATTCATATACCAGAAATGTTTGAAGCTACTGACTGAATGAAAGGAGCTGACATCTCACTCTCTTTGAATCTTCTTTATCATGCTAAGAGGAGCAGGAAAAAGCAAAAAATTTCAGAATTGCACCTTGCAATGCGGAGAAATTACTGTTTGTGCATTTACAATATTCATTGATTTTTGCCATTGAAAAACATCCAGAAATGATTGAAGCTACTGACTGAATGAAAGGAGCTGGCATCTCACTCTTTTTGAATCTTCTTTATCATGCTAAGAGGAGCAGGAAAAAGCAAAAAATTTCAGAATTGCACCTTGCAATGCGGAGAAATTACTGTTTGTGCATTTACAATATTCATTGATTTTAGCCATTGAAAAACATCATGTTATTCATATACCAGAAATGTTTGAAGCTACTGACTGAATGAAAGGAGCTGACATCTCACTCTCTTTGAATCTTCTTTATCATGCTAAGAGGAGCAGGAAAAAGCAAAAAATTTCAGAATTGCACCTTGCAATGCGGAGAAATTACTGTTTGTGCATTTACAATATTCATTGATTTTTGCCATTGAAAAACGTCCAGAAATGATTGAAGCTACTGACTGAATGAAAGGAGCTGGCATATCACTCTCTTTGAATCTTCTTTATCATGCTAAGAGGAGCAGGAAAAAGCAAAAAATTTCAGAATTGCACCTTGCAATGCGGAGAAATTACTGTTTGTGCATTTACAATATTCATTGATTTTTGCCATTGAAAAACATCATGTTATTCATATACCAGAAATGTTTGAAGCTACTGACTGAATGAAAGGAGCTGGCATCTCACTCTCTTTGAATCTTCTTTATCATGCTAAGAGGAGCAGGAAAAAGCAAAAAATTTCAGAATTGCACCTTGCAATGTGGAGAAATTACTGTTTGTGCATTTACAATATTCATTGATTTTTGCCATTGAAAAACATCATGTTATTCATATACCAGAAATGTTTGAAGCTACTGACTGAATGAAAGGAGCTGGCATCTCACTCTCTTTGAATCTTCTTTATCATGCTAAGAGGAGCAGGAAAAAGCAAAAAATTTCAGAATTGCACCTTGCAATGTGGAGAAATTACTGTTTGTGCATTTACAATATTCATTGATTTTTACCATTGAAAAACGTCCAGAAATGATTGAAGCTACTGACTGAATGAAAGTAGCTGGCATCTCACTCTCTTTGAATCTTCTTTATCATGCTAAGAGGAGCAGGAAAAAGCAAAAAAATTTCAGACTTGCACCTTGCAATGCGGAGAAATTACTGTTTGTGCATTTACAATATTCATTGATTTTTGCCATTGAAAAACATCATGTTATTCATATACCAGAAATGTTTGAAGCTACTGACTGAATGAAAGGAGCTGGCATCTCACTCTCTTTGAATCTTCTTTATCATGCTAAGAGGAGCAGGAAAAAGCAAAAAATTTCAGAATTGCACCTTGCAATGCGGAGAAATTACTGTTTGTGCATTTACAATATTCATTGATTTTTGCCATTGAAAAACGTCCAGAAATGATTGAAGCTACTGACTGAATGAAAGGAGCTGGCATCTCACTCTCTTTGAATCTTCTTTATCATGCTAGGATTAGCAGGAAAAAGCAAAAAATTTCAGAATTGCACCTTGCAATGTGGAGATATTACTGTTTGTGCATTTACAATATTCATTGATTTTTGCCATTGAAAAACATGTTTTTCATATACCAGAAATGTTTGAAGCTACTGACTGAATGAAAGGAGCTGGCATCTCACTCTCTTTGAATCTTCTTTATCATGCTAGGATTAACAGGAAAAAGCTAAAAATTTCAGAATTGCACCGTGCAATGTGGAGATATTACTGTTTGTGCATTTACAATATTCATTGATTTTTGCCATTGAAAAACATGTTTTTCATATACCAGAAATGTTTGAAGCTACTGACTGAATGAAAGGAGCTGGCATCTCACTCTCTTTGAATCTTCTTTATCATGCTAGGATTAGCAGGAAAAAGCAAAAAATTTCAGAATTGCACCTTGCAATGTGGAGATATTACTGTTTGTGCATTTACAATATTCATTGATTTTTGCCATTGAAAAACATGTTTTTCATATACCAGAAATGTTTGAAGCTACTGACTGAATGAAAGGAGCTGGCATCTCACTCTCTTTGAATCTTCTTTATCATGCTAGGATTAACAGGAAAAAGCTAAAAATTTCAGAATTGCACCGTGCAATGTGGAGATATTACTGTTTGTGCATTTACAATATTCATTGATTTTTGCCATTGAAAAACATGTTTTTCATATACCAGAAATGTTTGAAGCTACTGACTGAATGAAAGGAGCTGGCATCTCACTCTCTTTGAATCTTCTTTATCATGCTAGGATTAGCAGGAAAAAGCAAAAAATTTCAGAATTGCACCTTGCAATGTGGAGATATTACTGTTTGTGCATTTACAATATTCATTGATTTTTGCCATTGAAAAACATGTTTTTCATATACCAGAAATGTTTGAAGCTACTGACTGAGTGAAAGGATCTGGCATCTCACTCTCTTTGAATCTTCTTTATCATGCTAGGATTAACAGGAAAAAGCAAAAAATTTCAGAATTGCACCTTGCAATGTGGAGATATTACTGTTTGTGCATTTACAATATTCATTGATTTTTGCCATTGAAAAACATGTTTTTCATATACCAGAAATGTTTGAAGCTACTGACTGAATGAAAGGAGCTGGCATCTCACTCTCTTTGAATCTTCTTTATCATGCTAGGATTAACAGGAAAAAGCTAAAAATTTCAGCATTGCACCTTGCAATGTGGAGATATTAGTTTGTGCATTTACAATATTCATTGATTTTTGCCATTGAAAAACATGTTTTTCATATACCAGAAATGTTTGAAGCTACTGACTGAATGAAAGGAGCTGGCATCTCACTCTCTTTGAATCTTCTTTATCATGCTAGGATTAGCAGGAAAAAGCAAAAAATTTCAGAATTGCACCTTGCAATGTGGAGATATTACTGTTTGTGCATTTACAATATTCATTGATTTTTGCCATTGAAAAACATGTTTTTCATATACCAGAAATGTTTGAAGCTACTGACTGAATGAAAGGAGCTGGCATCTCACTCTCTTTGAATCTTCTTTATCATGCTAGGATTAACAGGAAAAAGCTAAAAATTTCAGAATTGCACCGTGCAATGTGGAGATATTACTGTTTGTGCATTTACAATATTCATTGATTTTTGCCATTGAAAAACATGTTTTTCATATACCAGAAATGTTTGAAGCTACTGACTGAATGAAAGGAGCTGGCATCTCACTCTCTTTGAATCTTCTTTATCATGCTAGGATTAGCAGGAAAAAGCAAAAAATTTCAGAATTGCACCTTGCAATGTGGAGATATTACTGTTTGTGCATTTACAATATTCATTGATTTTTGCCATTGAAAAACATGTTTTTCATATACCAGAAATGTTTGAAGCTACTGACTGAATGAAAGGAGCTGGCATCTCACTCTCTTTGAATCTTCTTTATCATGCTAGGATTAACAGGAAAAAGCAAAAAATTTCAGAATTGCACCTTGCAATGTGGAGATATTACTGTTTGTGCATTTACAATATTCATTGATTTTTGCCATTGAAAAACATGTTTTTCATATACCAGAAATGTTTGAAGCTACTGACTGAATGAAAGGAGCTGGCATCTCACTCTCTTTGAATCTTCTTTATCATGCTAGGATTAACAGGAAAAAGCTAAAAATTTCAGAATTGCACCGTGCAATGTGGAGATATTACTGTTTGTGCATTTACAATATTCATTGATTTTTGCCATTGAAAAACATGTTTTTCATATACCAGAAATGTTTGAAGCTACTGACTGAATGAAAGGAGCTGGCATCTCATTCTCTTTGAATCTTCTTTATCATGCTAGGATTAGCAGGAAAAAGCAAAAAATTTCAGAATTGCACCTTGCAATGTGGAGATATTACTGTTTGTGCATTTACAATATTCATTGATTTTTGCCATTGAAAAACATGTTTTTCATATACCAGAAATGTTTGAAGCTACTGACTGAATGAAAGGAGCTGGCATCTCACTCTCTTTGAATCTTCTTTATCATGCTAGGATTAACAGGAAAAAGCTAAAAATTTCAGAATTGCACCGTGCAATGTGGAGATATTACTGTTTGTGCATTTACAATATTCATTGATTTTTGCCATTGAAAAACATGTTTTTCATATACCAGAAATGTTTGAAGCTACTGACTGAATGAAAGGAGCTGGCATCTCACTCTCTTTGAATCTTCTTTATCATGCTAGGATTAGCAGGAAAAAGCAAAAAATTTCAGAATTGCACCTTGCAATGTGGAGATATTACTGTTTGTGCATTTACAATATTCATTGATTTTTGCCATTGAAAAACATGTTTTTCATATACCAGAAATGTTTGAAGCTACTGACTGAATGAAAGGAGCTGGCATCTCACTCTCTTTGAATCTTCTTTATCATGCTAGGATTAACAGGAAAAAGCAAAAAATTTCAGAATTGCACCTTGCAATGTGGAGATATTACTGTTTGTGCATTTACAATATTCATTGATTTTTGCCATTGAAAAACATGTTTTTCATATACCAGAAATGTTTGAAGCTACTGACTGAATGAAAGGAGCTGGCATCTCACTCTCTTTGAATCTTCTTTATCATGCTAGGATTAACAGGAAAAAGCTAAAAATTTCAGAATTGCACCGTGCAATGTGGAGATATTACTGTTTGTGCATTTACAATATTCATTGATTTTTGCCATTGAAAAACATGTTTTTCATATACCAGAAATGTTTGAAGCTACTGACTGAATGAAAGGAGCTGGCATCTCACTCTCTTTGAATCTTCTTTATCATGCTAGGATTAACAGGAAAAAGCAAAAAATTTCAGAATTGCACCTTGCAATGTGGAGATATTACTGTTTGTGCATTTACAATATTCATTGATTTTTGCCATTGAAAAACATGTTTTTCATATACCAGAAATGTTTGAAGCTACTGACTGAATGAAAGGAGCTGGCATCTCACTCTCTTTGAATCTTCTTTATCATGCTAGGATTAGCAGGAAAAAGCAAAAAATTTCAGAATTGCACCTTGCAATGTGGAGATATTACTGTTTGTGCATTTACAATATTCATTGATTTTTGCCATTGAAAAACATGTTTTTCATATACCAGAAATGTTTGAAGCTACTGACTGAATGAAAGGAGCTGGCATCTCACTCTCTTTGAATCTTCTTTATCATGCTAAGAGGAGCAGGAAAAAGCAAAAAATTTCAGAATTGCACCTTCAATGCGGAGAAATTACTGTTTGTGCATTTACAATATTCATTGATTTTTGCCATTGAAAAACGTCCAGAAATGATTGAAGCTACTGACTGAATGAAAGGAGCTGGCATCTCACTCTCTTTGAATCTTCTTTATCATGCTAAGAGGAGCAGGAAAAAGCAAAAAATTTCAGAATTGCACCTTGCAATGCGGAGAAATTACTGTTTGTGCATTTACAATATTCATTAATTTTTGCCATTGAAAAACATCATGTTATTCATATACCAGAAATGATTGAAGCTACTGACTGAATGAAAGGAGCTGGCATCTCACTCTCTTTGAATCTTCTTTATCATGCTAAGAGGAGCAGGAAAAAGCAAAAAATTTCAGAATTGCACCTTGCAATGCGGAGAAATTACTGTTTGTGCATTTACAATATTCATTGATTTTTGCCATTGAAAAACATCATGTTATTCATATACCAGAAATGTTTGAAGCTACTGACTGAATGAAAGGAGCTGGCATCTCACTCTCTTTGAATCTTCTTTATCATACTAAGAGGAGCAGGAAAAAGCAAAAAATTTCAGAATTGCACCTTGCAATGCGGAGAAATTACTGTTTGTGCATTTACAATATTCATTGATTTTTGCCATTGAAAAACGTCCAGAAATGATTGAAGCTACTGACTGAATGAAAGGAGCTGGCATCTCACTCTCTTTGAATCTTCTTTATCATGCTAAGAGGAGCAGGAAAAAGCAAAAAATTTCAGAATTGCACCTTGCAATGCGGAGAAATTACTGTTTGTGCATTTACAATATTCATTGATTTTTGCCATTGAAAAACGTCCAGAAATGATTGAAGCTACTGACTGAATGAAAGGAGCTGGCATCTCACTCTCTTTGAATCTTCTTTATCATGCTAAGAGGAGCAGGAAAAAGCAAAAAATTTCAGAATTGCACCTTGCAATGCGGAGAAATTACTGTTTGTGCATTTACAATATTCATTGATTTTTGCCGCCATTGAAAAACATCATGTTATTCATATACCAGAAATGTTTGAAGCTACTGACTGAATGAAAGGAGCTGGCATCTCACTCTCTTTGAATCTTCTTTATCATGCTAGGATTAACAGGAAAAAGCTAAAAATTTCAGAATTGCACCGTGCAATGTGGAGATATTACTGTTTGTGCATTTACAATATTCATTGATTTTTGCCATTGAAAAACATGTTTTTCATATACCAGAAATGTTTGAAGCTACTGACTGAATGAAAGGAGCTGGCATCTCACTCTCTTTGAATCTTCTTTATCATGCTAGGATTAGCAGGAAAAAGCAAAAAATTTCAGAATTGCTCCTTGCAATGTGGAGATATTACTGTTTGTGCATTTACAATATTCATTGATTTTTGCCATTGAAAAACATGTTTTTCATATACCAGAAATGTTTGAAGCTACTGACTGAATGAAAGGAGCTGGCATCTCACTCTCTTTGAATCTTCTTTATCATGCTAGGATTAACAGGAAAAAGCAAAAAATTTCAGAATTGCACCTTGCAATGTGGAGATATTACTGTTTGTGCATTTACAATATTCATTGATTTTTGCCATTGAAAAACATGTTTTTCATATACCAGAAATGTTTGAAGCTACTGACTGAATGAAAGGAGCTGGCATCTCACTCTCTTTGAATCTTCTTTATCATGCTAGGATTAGCAGGAAAAAGCAAAAAATTTCAGAATTGCACCTTGCAATGTGGAGATATTACTGTTTGTGCATTTACAATATTCATTGATTTTTGCCATTGAAAAACATGTTTTTCATATACCAGAAATGTTTGAAGCTACTGACTGAATGAAAGGAGCTGGCATCTCACTCTCTTTGAATCTTCTTTATCATGCTAGGATTAACAGGAAAAAGCTAAAAATTTCAGAATTGCACCGTGCAATGTGGAGATATTACTGTTTGTGCATTTACAATATTCATTGATTTTTGCCATTGAAAAAGTTTTTCATATACCAGAAATGTTTGAAGCTACTGACTGAATGAAAGGAGCTGGCATCTCACTCTCTTTGAATCTTCTTTATCATGCTAGGATTAACAGGAAAAAGCTAAAAATTTCAGAATTGCACCGTGCAATGTGGAGATATTACTGTTTGTGCATTTACAATATTCATTGATTTTTGCCATTGAAAAACATGTTTTTCATATACCAGAAATGTTTGAAGCTACTGACTGAATGAAAGGAGCTGGCATCTCACTCTCTTTGAATCTTCTTTATCATGCTAGGATTAGCAGGAAAAAGCAAAAAATTTCAGAATTGCACCTTGCAATGTGGAGATATTACTGTTTGTGCATTTACAATATTCATCGATTTTTGCCATTGAAAAACATGTTTTTCATATACCAGAAATGTTTGAAGCTACTGACTGAATGAAAGGAGCTGGCATCTCACTCTCTTTGAATCTTCTTTATCATGCTAGGATTAGCAGGAAAAAGCAAAAAATTTCAGAATTGCACCTTGCAATGTGGAGATATTACTGTTTGTGCATTTACAATATTCATTGATTTTTGCCATTGAAAAACATGTTTTTCATATACCAGAAATGTTTGAAGCTACTGACTGAATGAAAGGAGCTGGCATCTCACTCTCTTTGAATCTTCTTTATCATGCTAGGATTAACAGGAAAAAGCAAAAAATTTCAGAATTGCACCTTGCAATGTGGAGATATTACTGTTTGTGCATTTACAATATTCATTGTTTTTTGCCATTGAAAAACATGTTTTTCATATACCAGAAATGTTTGAAGCTACTGACTGAATGAAAGGAGCTGGCATCTCACTCTCTTTGAATCTTCTTTATCATGCTAGGATTAACAGGAAAAAGCTAAAAATTTCAGAATTGCACCGTGCAATGTTGAGATATTACTGTTTGTGCATTTACAATATTCATTGATTTTTGCCATTGAAAAACATGTTTTTCATATACCAGAAATGTTTGAAGCTACTGACTGAATGAAAGGAGCTGGCATCTCACTCTCTTTGAATCTTCTTTATCATGCTAGGATTAGCAGGAAAAAGCAAAAAATTTCAGAATTGCACCTTGCAATGTGGAGATATTACTGTTTGTGCATTTACAATATTCATTGATTTTTGCCATTGAAAAACATGTTTTTCATATACCAGAAATGTTTGAAGCTACTGACTGAATGAAAGGAGCTGGCATCTCACTCTCTTTGAATCTTCTTTATCATGCTAGGATTAACAGGAAAAAGCTAAAAATTTCAGAATTGCACCGTGCAATGTGGAGATATTACTGTTTGTGCATTTACAATATTCATTGATTTTTGCCATTGAAAAACATGTTTTTCATATACCAGAAATGTTTGAAGCTACTGACTGAATGAAAGGAGCTGGCATCTCACTCTCTTTGAATCTTCTTTATCATGCTAGGATTAGCAGGAAAAAGCAAAAAATTTCAGAATTGCACCTTGCAATGTGGAGATATTACTGTTTGTGCATTTACAATATTCATCGATTTTTGCCATTGAAAAACATGTTTTTCATATACCAGAAATGTTTGAAGCTACTGACTGAATGAAAGGAGCTGGCATCTCACTCTCTTTGAATCTTCTTTATCATGCTAGGATTAACAGGAAAAAGCAAAAAATTTCAGAATTGCACCTTGCAATGTGGAGATATTACTGTTTGTGCATTTACAATATTCATTGATTTTTGCCATTGAAAAACATGTTTTTCATATACCAGAAATGTTTGAAGCTACTGACTGAATGAAAGGAGCTGGCATCTCACTCTCTTTGAATCTTCTTTATCATGCTAGGATTAGCAGGAAAAAGCAAAAAATTTCAGAATTGCACCTTGCAATGTGGAGATATTACTGTTTGTGCATTTACAATATTCATTGATTTTTGCCATTGAAAAACATGTTTTTCATATACCAGAAATGTTTGAAGCTACTGACTGAATGAAAGGAGCTGGCATCTCACTCTCTTTGAATCTTCTTTATCATGCTAGGATTAACAGGAAAAAGCTAAAAATTTCAGAATTGCACCGTGCAATGTGGAGATATTACTGTTTGTGCATTTACAATATTCATTGATTTTTGCCATTGAAAAACATGTTTTTCATATACCAGAAATGTTTGAAGCTACTGACTGAATGAAAGGAGCTGGCATCTCACTCTCTTTGAATCTTCTTTATCATGCTAGGATTAGCAGGAAAAAGCAAAAAATTTCAGAATTGCACCTTGCAATGTGGAGATATTACTGTTTGTGCATTTACAATATTCATTGATTTTTGCCATTGAAAAACATGTTTTTCATATACCAGAAATGTTTGAAGCTACTGACTGAATGAAAGGAGCTGGCATCTCACTCTCTTTGAATCTTCTTTATCATGCTAGGATTAACAGGAAAAAGCAAAAAATTTCAGAATTGCACCTTGCAATGTGGAGATATTACTGTTTGTGCATTTACAATATTCATTGATTTTTGCCATTGAAAAACATGTTTTTCATATACCAGAAATGTTTGAAGCTACTGACTGAATGAAAGGAGCTGGCATCTCACTCTCTTTGAATCTTCTTTATCATGCTAGGATTAACAGGAAAAAGCTAAAAATTTCAGAATTGCACCGTGCAATGTGGAGATATTACTGTTTGTGCATTTACAATATTCATTGATTTTTGCCATTGAAAAACATGTTTTTCATATACCAGAAATGTTTGAAGCTACTGACTGAATGAAAGGAGCTGGCATCTCACTCTCTTTGAATCTTCTTTATCATGCTAGGATTAGCAGGAAAAAGCAAAAAATTTCAGAATTGCACCTTGCAATGTGGAGATATTACTGTTTGTGCATTTACAATATTCATTGATTTTTGCCATTGAAAAACATGTTTTTCATATACCAGAAATGTTTGAAGCTACTGACTGAATGAAAGGAGCTGGCATCTCACTCTCTTTGAATCTTCTTTATCATGCTAGGATTAACAGGAAAAAGCTAAAAATTTCAGAATTGCACCGTGCAATGTGGAGATATTACTGTTTGTGCATTTACAATATTCATTGATTTTTGCCATTGAAAAACATGTTTTTCATATACCAGAAATGTTTGAAGCTACTGACTGAATGAAAGGAGCTGGCATCTCACTCTCTTTGAATCTTCTTTATCATGCTAGGATTAACAGGAAAAAGCAAAAAATTTCAGAATTGCACCTTGCAATGTGGAGATATTACTGTTTGTGCATTTACAATATTCATTGATTTTTGCCATTGAAAAACATGTTTTTCATATACCAGAAATGTTTGAAGCTACTGACTGAATGAAAGGAGCTGGCATCTCACTCTCTTTGAATCTTCTTTATCATGCTAGGATTAACAGGAAAAAGCTAAAAATTTCAGAATTGCACTGTGCAATGTGGAGATATTACTGTTTGTGCATTTACAATATTCATTGATTTTTGCCATTGAAAAACATGTTTTTCATATACCAGAAATGTTTGAAGCTACTGACTGAATGAAAGGAGCTGGCATCTCACTCTCTTTGAATCTTCTTTATCATGCTAGGATTAACAGGAAAAAGCAAAAAATTTCAGAATTACACCTTGCAATGCGGAGAAATTACTGTTTGTGCATTTATAATATTCAATGATTTTTGCCATTGAAAAACGTCCAGAAATGATTGAAGCTACTGACTGAACGAAAGGAGCTGGCATCTCACTCTCTTTGAATCTTCTTTATCATGCTAAGAGGAGCAGGAAAAAGCAAAAAATTTCAGAATTGCACCTTGCAATGCGGAGAAATTACTGTTTGTGCATTTACAATATTCATTGATTTTTGCCATTGAAAAACATCCAGAAATGATTGAAGCTACTGACTGAATGAAAGGAGCTGGCATCTCACTCTCTTTGAATCTTCTTTATCATGCTAAGAGGAGCAGGAAAAAGCAAAAAATTTCAGAATTGCACCTTGCAATGCGGAGAAATTACTGTTTGTGCATTTACAATATTCATTGATTTTTGCCATTGAAAAACATCATGTTATTCATATACCAGAAATGTTTGAAGCTACTGACTGAATGAAAGGAGCTGGCATCTCACTCTCTTTGAATCTTCTTTATCATGCTAGGATTAACAGGAAAAAGCTAAAAATTTCAGAATTGCACCGTGCAATGTTGAGATATTACTGTTTGTGCATTTACAATATTCATTGATTTTTGCCATTGAAAAACATGTTTTTCATATACCAGAAATGTTTGAAGCTACTGACTGAATGAAAGGAGCTGGCATCTCACTCTCTTTGAATCTTCTTTATCATGCTAGGATTAGCAGGAAAAAGCAAAAAATTTCAGAATTGCACCTTGCAATGTGGAGATATTACTGTTTGTGCATTTACAATATTCATTGATTTTTGCCATTGAAAAACATGTTTTTCATATACCAGAAATGTTTGAAGCTACTGACTGAATGAAAGGAGCTGGCATCTCACTCTCTTTGAATCTTCTTTATCATGCTAGGATTAACAGGAAAAAGCTAAAAATTTCAGAATTGCACCGTGCAATGTGGAGATATTACTGTTTGTGCATTTACAATATTCATTGATTTTTGCCATTGAAAAACATGTTTTTCATATACCAGAAATGTTTGAAGCTACTGACTGAATGAAAGGAGCTGGCATCTCACTCTCTTTGAATCTTCTTTATCATGCTAGGATTAGCAGGAAAAAGCAAAAAATTTCAGAATTGCACCTTGCAATGTGGAGATATTACTGTTTGTGCATTTACAATATTCATCGATTTTTGCCATTGAAAAACATGTTTTTCATATACCAGAAATGTTTGAAGCTACTGACTGAATGAAAGGAGCTGGCATCTCACTCTCTTTGAATCTTCTTTATCATGCTAGGATTAGCAGGAAAAAGCAAAAAATTTCAGAATTGCACCTTGCAATGTGGAGATATTACTGTTTGTGCATTTACAATATTCATTGATTTTTGCCATTGAAAAACATGTTTTTCATATACCAGAAATGTTTGAAGCTACTGACTGAATGAAAGGAGCTGGCATCTCACTCTCTTTGAATCTTCTTTATCATGCTAGGATTAACAGGAAAAAGCAAAAAATTTCAGAATTGCACCTTGCAATGTGGAGATATTACTGTTTGTGCATTTACAATATTCATTGTTTTTTGCCATTGAAAAACATGTTTTTCATATACCAGAAATGTTTGAAGCTACTGACTGAATGAAAGGAGCTGGCATCTCACTCTCTTTGAATCTTCTTTATCATGCTAGGATTAACAGGAAAAAGCTAAAAATTTCAGAATTGCACCGTGCAATGTTGAGATATTACTGTTTGTGCATTTACAATATTCATTGATTTTTGCCATTGAAAAACATGTTTTTCATATACCAGAAATGTTTGAAGCTACTGACTGAATGAAAGGAGCTGGCATCTCACTCTCTTTGAATCTTCTTTATCATGCTAGGATTAGCAGGAAAAAGCAAAAAATTTCAGAATTGCACCTTGCAATGTGGAGATATTACTGTTTGTGCATTTACAATATTCATTGATTTTTGCCATTGAAAAACATGTTTTTCATATACCAGAAATGTTTGAAGCTACTGACTGAATGAAAGGAGCTGGCATCTCACTCTCTTTGAATCTTCTTTATCATGCTAGGATTAACAGGAAAAAGCTAAAAATTTCAGAATTGCACCGTGCAATGTGGAGATATTACTGTTTGTGCATTTACAATATTCATTGATTTTTGCCATTGAAAAACATGTTTTTCATATACCAGAAATGTTTGAAGCTACTGACTGAATGAAAGGAGCTGGCATCTCACTCTCTTTGAATCTTCTTTATCATGCTAGGATTAGCAGGAAAAAGCAAAAAATTTCAGAATTGCACCTTGCAATGTGGAGATATTACTGTTTGTGCATTTACAATATTCATCGATTTTTGCCATTGAAAAACATGTTTTTCATATACCAGAAATGTTTGAAGCTACTGACTGAATGAAAGGAGCTGGCATCTCACTCTCTTTGAATCTTCTTTATCATGCTAGGATTAACAGGAAAAAGCAAAAAATTTCAGAATTGCACCTTGCAATGTGGAGATATTACTGTTTGTGCATTTACAATATTCATTGATTTTTGCCATTGAAAAACATGTTTTTCATATACCAGAAATGTTTGAAGCTACTGACTGAATGAAAGGAGCTGGCATCTCACTCTCTTTGAATCTTCTTTATCATGCTAGGATTAGCAGGAAAAAGCAAAAAATTTCAGAATTGCACCTTGCAATGTGGAGATATTACTGTTTGTGCATTTACAATATTCATTGATTTTTGCCATTGAAAAACATGTTTTTCATATACCAGAAATGTTTGAAGCTACTGACTGAATGAAAGGAGCTGGCATCTCACTCTCTTTGAATCTTCTTTATCATGCTAGGATTAACAGGAAAAAGCTAAAAATTTCAGAATTGCACCGTGCAATGTGGAGATATTACTGTTTGTGCATTTACAATATTCATTGATTTTTGCCATTGAAAAACATGTTTTTCATATACCAGAAATGTTTGAAGCTACTGACTGAATGAAAGGAGCTGGCATCTCACTCTCTTTGAATCTTCTTTATCATGCTAGGATTAGCAGGAAAAAGCAAAAAATTTCAGAATTGCACCTTGCAATGTGGAGATATTACTGTTTGTGCATTTACAATATTCATTGATTTTTGCCATTGAAAAACATGTTTTTCATATACCAGAAATGTTTGAAGCTACTGACTGAATGAAAGGAGCTGGCATCTCACTCTCTTTGAATCTTCTTTATCATGCTAGGATTAACAGGAAAAAGCAAAAAATTTCAGAATTGCACCTTGCAATGTGGAGATATTACTGTTTGTGCATTTACAATATTCATTGATTTTTGCCATTGAAAAACATGTTTTTCATATACCAGAAATGTTTGAAGCTACTGACTGAATGAAAGGAGCTGGCATCTCACTCTCTTTGAATCTTCTTTATCATGCTAGGATTAACAGGAAAAAGCTAAAAATTTCAGAATTGCACCGTGCAATGTGGAGATATTACTGTTTGTGCATTTACAATATTCATTGATTTTTGCCATTGAAAAACATGTTTTTCATATACCAGAAATGTTTGAAGCTACTGACTGAATGAAAGGAGCTGGCATCTCACTCTCTTTGAATCTTCTTTATCATGCTAGGATTAGCAGGAAAAAGCAAAACATTTCAGAATTGCACCTTGCAATGTGGAGATATTACTGTTTGTGCATTTACAATATTCATTGATTTTTGCCATTGAAAAACATGTTTTTCATATACCAGAAATGTTTGAAGCTACTGACTGAATGAAAGGAGCTGGCATCTCACTCTCTTTGAATCTTCTTTATCATGCTAGGATTAACAGGAAAAAGCTAAAAATTTCAGAATTGCACCGTGCAATGTGGAGATATTACTGTTTGTGCATTTACAATATTCATTGATTTTTGCCATTGAAAAACATGTTTTTCATATACCAGAAATGTTTGAAGCTACTGACTGAATGAAAGGAGCTGGCATCTCACTCTCTTTGAATCTTCTTTATCATGCTAGGATTAACAGGAAAAAGCAAAAAATTTCAGAATTGCACCTTGCAATGTGGAGATATTACTGTTTGTGCATTTACAATATTCATTGATTTTTGCCATTGAAAAACATGTTTTTCATGTACCAGAAATGTTTGAAGCTACTGACTGAATGAAAGGAGCTGGCATCTCACTCTCTTTGAATCTTCTTTATCATGCTAGGATTAACAGGAAAAAGCTAAAAATTTCAGAATTGCACTGTGCAATGTGGAGATATTACTGTTTGTGCATTTACAATATTCATTGATTTTTGCCATTGAAAAACATGTTTTTCATATACCAGAAATGTTTGAAGCTACTGACTGAATGAAAGGAGCTGGCATCTCACTCTCTTTGAATCTTCTTTATCATGCTAGGATTAACAGGAAAAAGCAAAAAATTTCAGAATTGCACCTTGCAATGCGGAGAAATTACTGTTTGTGCATTTATAATATTCAATGATTTTTGCCATTGAAAAACGTCCAGAAATGATTGAAGCTACTGACTGAACGAAAGGAGCTGGCATCTCACTCTCTTTGAATCTTCTTTATCATGCTAAGAGGAGCAGGAAAAAGCAAAAAATTTCAGAATTGCACCTTGCAATGCGGAGAAATTACTGTTTGTGCATTTACAATATTCATTGATTTTTGCCATTGAAAAACATCCAGAAATGATTGAAGCTACTGACTGAATGAAAGGAGCTGGCATCTCACTCTCTTTGAATCTTCTTTATCATGCTAAGAGGAGCAGGAAAAAGCAAAAAATTTCAGAATTGCACCTTGCAATGCGGAGAAATTACTGTTTGTGCATTTACAATATTCATTGATTTTTGCCATTGAAAAACATCATGTTATTCATATACCAGAAATGTTTGAAGCTACTGACTGAATGAAAGGAGCTGACATCTCACTCTCTTTGAATCTTCTTTATCATGCTAAGAGGAGCAGGAAAAAGCAAAAAATTTCAGAATTGCACCTTGCAATGCGGAGAAATTACTGTTTGTGCATTTACAATATTCATTGATTTTTGCCATTGAAAAACGTCCAGAAATGATTGAAGCTACTGACTGAATGAAAGGAGCTGGCATCTCACTCTCTTTGAATCTTCTTTATCATGCTAAGAGGAGCAGGAAAAAGCAAAAAATTTCAGAATTGCACCTTGCAATGCGGAGAAATTACTGTTTGTGCATTTACAATATTCATTGATTTTTGCCATTGAAAAACATGTTATTCATATACCAGAAATGTTTGAAGCTACTGACTGAATGAAAGGAGCTGGCACCTCACTCTCTTTGAATCTTCTTTATCATGCTAAGAGGAGCGGGAAAAAGCAAAAAATTTCAGAATTGCACCTTGCAATGTGGAGAAATTACTGTTTGTGCATTTATAATATTCATTGATTTTTGCCATTGAAAAACATCCAGAAATGATTGAAGCTACTGACTGAATGAAAGGAGCTGGCATCTCACTCTCTTTGAATATTCTTTATCATGCTAAGAGGAGCAGGAAAAAGCAAAAAATTTCAGAATTGCACCTTGCAATGCGGAGAAATTACTGTTTGTGCATTTACAATATTCATTGATTTTTGCCATTGAAAAACATCATGTTATTCATATACCAGAAATGTTTGAAGCTACTGACTGAATGAAAGGAGCTGACATCACACTCTCTTTGAATCTTGTTTATCATGCTAAGAGGAGCAGGAAAAAGCAAAAAATTTCAGAATTGCACCTTGCAATGCGGAGAAATTACTGTTTGTGCATTTACAATATTCATTGATTTTTGCCATTGAAAAACATCCAGAAATGATTGAAGCTACTGACTGAATGAAAGGAGCTGGCATCTCACTCTCTTTGAATCTTCTTTATCATGCTAAGAGGAGCAGGAAAAAGCAAAAAATTTCAGAATTGCACCTTGCAATGCGGAGAAATTACTGTTTGTGCATTTACAATATTCATTGATTTTTGCCATTGAAAAACGTCCAGAAATGATTGAAGGTACTGACTGAATGAAAGGAGCTGGCATCTCACTCTCTTTGAATCTTCTTTATCATGCTAAGAGGAGCAGGAAAAAGCAAAAAATTTCAGAATTGCACCTTGCAATGCGGAGAAATTACTGTTTTGTGCATTTACAATATTCATTGGTTTTTGCCATTGAAAAACGTCCAGAAATGATTGAAGCTACTGACTGAATGAAAGGAGCTGGCATCTCACTCTCTTTGAATCTTCTTTATCATGCTAAGAGGAGCAGGAAAAAGCAAAAAATTTCAGAATTGCACCTTGCAATGCGGAGAAATTACAGTTTGTGCATTTACAATATTCATTGATTTTTGCCATTGAAAAACATCCAGAAATGATTGAAGCTACTGACTGAATGAAAGGAGCTGGCATCTCATTCTCTTTGAATCTTCTTTATCATGCTAAGAGGAGCAGGAAAAAGCAAAAAATTTCAGAATTGCACCTTGCAATGTGGAGAAATTACTGTTTGTGCATTTACAATATTCATTGATTTTTACCATTGAAAAACGTCCAGAAATGATTGAAGCTACTGACTGAATGAAAGTAGCTGGCATCTCACTCTCTTTGAATCTTCTTTATCATGCTAAGAGGAGCAGGAAAAAGCAAAAAATTTCAGACTTGCACCTTGCAATGCGGAGAAATTACTGTTTGTGCATTTACAATATTCATTGATTTTTGCCATTGAAAAACATCATGTTATTCATATACCAGAAATGTTTGAAGCTACTGACTGAATGAAAGGAGCTGGCATCTCACTCTCTTTGAATCTTCTTTATCATGCTAAGAGGAGCAGGAAAAAGCAAAAAATTTCAGAATTGCACCTTGCAATGCGGAGAAATTACTGTTTGTGCATTTACAATATTCATTGATTTTTGCCATTGAAAAACATCATGTTATTCATATACCAGAAATGTTTGAAGCTACTGACTGAATGAAAGGAGCTGGCATCTCACTCTCTTTGAATCTTCTTTATCATGCTAAGAGGAGCAGGAAAAAGCAAAAAATTTCAGAATTGCACCTTGCAATGTGGAGAAATTACTGTTTGTGCATTTACAATATTCATTGATTTTTACCATTGAAAAACGTCCAGAAATGATTGAAGCTACTGACTGAATGAAAGTAGCTGGCATCTCACTCTCTTTGAATCTTCTTTATCATGCTAAGAGGAGCAGGAAAAAGCAAAAAATTTCAGACTTGCACCTTGCAATGCGGAGAAATTACTGTTTGTGCATTTACAATATTCATTGATTTTTGCCATTGAAAAACATCATGTTATTCATATACCAGAAATGTTTGAAGCTACTGACTGAATGAAAGGAGCTGGCATCTCACTCTCTTTGAATCTTCTTTATCATGCTAAGAGGAGCAGGAAAAAGCAAAAAATTTCAGAATTGCACCTTGCAATGCGGAGAAATTACTGTTTGTGCATTTACAATATTCATTGATTTTTGCCATTGAAAAACATCATGTTATTCATATACCAGAAATGATTGAAGCTACTGACTGAATGAAAGGAGCTGGCATCTCACTCTCTTTGAATCTTCTTTATCATGCTAAGAGGAGCAGGAAAAAGTAAAAAATTTCAGAATTGCACCTTGCAATGCGGAGAAATTACTGTTTGTGCATTTATAATATTCAATGATTTTTGCCATTGAAAAACGTCCAGAAATGATTGAAGCTACTGACTGAACGAAAGGAGCTGGCATCTCACTCTCTTTGAATCTTCTTTATCATGCTAAGAGGAGCAGGAAAAAGCAAAAAATTTCAGAATTGCACCTTGCAATGCGGAGAAATTACTGTTTGTGCATTTACAATATTCATTGATTTTTGCCATTGAAAAACGTCCAGAAATGATTGAAGCTACTGACTGAATGAAAGGAGCTGGCATCTCACTCTCTTTGAATCTTCTTTATCATGCTAAGAGGAGCAGGAAAAAGCAAAAAATTTCAGAATTGCACCTTGCAATGCGGAGAAATTACTGTTTGTGCATTTACAATATTCATTGATTTTTGCCATTGAAAAACATCATGTTATTCATATACCAGAAATGTTTGAAGCTACTGACTGAATGAAAGGAGCTGACATCTCACTCTCTTTGAATCTTCTTTATCATGCTAAGAGGAGCAGGAAAAAGCAAAAAATTTCAGAATTGCACCTTGCAATGCGGAGAAATTACTGTTTGTGCATTTACAATATTCATTGATTTTTGCCATTGAAAAACGTCCAGAAATGATTGAAGCTACTGACTGAATGAAAGGAGCTGGCATCTCACTCTCTTTGAATCTTCTTTATCATGCTAAGAGGAGCAGGAAAAAGCAAAAAATTTCAGAATTGCACCTTGCAATGCGGAGAAATTACTGTTTGTGCATTTACAATATTCATTGATTTTTGCCATTGAAAAACATGTTATTCATATACCAGAAATGTTTGAAGCTACTGACTGAATGAAAGGAGCTGGCACCTCACTCTCTTTGAATCTTCTTTATCATGCTAAGAGGAGCGGGAAAAAGCAAAAAATTTCAGAATTGCACCTTGCAATGCGGAGAAATTACTGTTTGTGCATTTACAATATTCATTGATTTTTGCCATTGAAAAACGTCCAGAAATGATTGAAGGTACTGACTGAATGAAAGGAGCTGGCATCTCACTCTCTTTGAATCTTCTTTATCATGCTAAGCGGAGCAGGAAAAAGCAAAAAATTTCAGAATTGCACCTTGCAATGCGGAGAAATTACTGTTTGTGCATTTACAATATTCATTGGTTTTTGCCATTGAAAAACGTCCAGAAATGATTGAAGCTACTGACTGAATGAAAGGAGCTGGCATCTCACTCTCTTTGAATCTTCTTTATCATGCTAAGAGGAGCAGGAAAAAGCAAAAAATTTCAGAATTGCACCTTGCAATGCGGAGAAATTACAGTTTGTGCATTTACAATATTCATTGATTTTTGCCATTGAAAAACATCCAGAAATGATTGAAGCTACTGACTGAATGAAAGGAGCTGGCATCTCACTCTCTTTGAATCTTCTTTATCATGCTAAGAGGAGCAGGAAAAAGCAAAAAATTTCAGAATTGCACCTTGCAATGCGGAGAAATTACTGTTTGTGCATTTACAATATTCATTGATTTTTGCCATTGAAAAACATCATGTTATTCATATACCAGAAATGTTTGAAGCTACTGACTGAATGAAAGGAGCTGGCATCTCACTCTCTTTGAATCTTCTTTATCATGCTAAGAGGAGCAGGAAAAAGCAAAAAATTTCAGAATTGCACCTTGCAATGTGGAGAAATTACTGTTTGTGCATTTACAATATTCATTGATTTTTACCATTGAAAAACGTCCAGAAATGATTGAAGCTACTGACTGAATGAAAGTAGCTGGCATCTCACTCTCTTTGAATCTTCTTTATCATGCTAAGAGGAGCAGGAAAAAGCAAAAAATTTCAGACTTGCACCTTGCAATGCGGAGAAATTACTGTTTGTGCATTTACAATATTCATTGATTTTTGCCATTGAAAAACATCATGTTATTCATATACCAGAAATGTTTGAAGCTACTGACTGAATGAAAGGAGCTGGCATCTCACTCTCTTTGAATCTTCTTTATCATGCTAAGAGGAGCAGGAAAAAGCAAAAAATTTCAGAATTGCACCTTGCAATGCGGAGAAATTACTGTTTGTGCATTTACAATATTCATTAATTTTTGCCATTGAAAAACATCATGTTATTCATATACCAGAAATGTTTGAAGCTACTGACTGAATGAAAGGAGCTGGCATCTCACTCTCTTTGAATCTTCTTTATCATGCTAAGAGGAGCAGGAAAAAGCAAAAAATTTCAGAATTGCACCTTGCAATGTGGAGAAATTACTGTTTGTGCATTTACAATATTCATTGATTTTTACCATTGAAAAACGTCCAGAAATGATTGAAGCTACTGACTGAATGAAAGTAGCTGGCATCTCACTCTCTTTGAATCTTCTTTATCATGCTAAGAGGAGCAGGAAAAAGCAAAAAATTTCAGACTTGCACCTTGCAATGCGGAGAAATTACTGTTTGTGCATTTACAATATTCATTGATTTTTGCCATTGAAAAACATCATGTTATTCATATACCAGAAATGTTTGAAGCTACTGACTGAATGAAAGGAGCTGGCATCTCACTCTCTTTGAATCTTCTTTATCATGCTAAGAGGAGCAGGAAAAAGCAAAAAATTTCAGAATTGCACCTTGCAATGCGGAGAAATTACTGTTTGTGCATTTACAATATTCATTGATTTTTGCCATTGAAAAACATCCAGAAATGATTGAAGCTACTGACTGAATGAAAGGAGCTGGCATCTCACTCTCTTTGAATCTTCTTTATCATGCTAAGAGGAGCAGGAAAAAGCAAAAAATTTCAGAATTGCACCTTGCAATGCGGAGAAATTACTGTTTGTGCATTTACAATATTCATTGATTTTTGCCATTGAAAAACATCATGTTATTCATATACAGTACAGACCAAAAGTTTGGACACACCTTCTCATTTAAAGATTTTTCAGTATTTTCATGACTTTGAAAATTGTACATCCACACTGAAGGCATCAAAACTATAAATTAACACATGTGGAATTATATACTTAACAAAAAAGTGTGAAACAACTGAAAATATGTCTTATATTCTAGGTTCTTCAAAGTAGCCACCTTTTGCTTTGATGACTGCTTTGCACACTCTTGGCATTCTCTTGATGAGCTTCAAGAGGTAGTCACCGGAAATGGTTTTCACTTCACAGGTGTGCCCTGGTAGGTTTAGTAAGTGGGATTTCTTGCCTTATAAATGGGGTTGGGACCATCAGTTGTGTTGTGCAGAGGTCTGGTGGATATACAGCTGATAGCCCTACTGAATAGACTGTTAGAATTTGTATTATGGCAAGAAATAAGCAGCTAAGTAAAGAAAAACGAGTGGCCATCATTACTTTAAGAAATGAAGGTCAGTCAGTCTGAAAAATTGGGCAAACTTTGAATGTGTCCCCAAGTGCAGTTGCAAAAACCATCAAGCGCTACAAAGAAACTGGCTCACATGAGGACCCCAGGAAAGGAAGACCAAGAGTCACCACTGCTTCTGAGGATAAGTTTATCCGAGTCACCAGCCTCAGAAATCGCAGGTTAACAGCAGCTCAGATTAGAGACCAGGTCAATGCCACACAGAGTTCTAGCAGCAGACACATCTCTACAACAACTGTTA
This sequence comes from Phyllobates terribilis, assembly GCF_046119375.1. NCBI lineage: Eukaryota > Metazoa > Chordata > Amphibia > Anura > Dendrobatidae > Phyllobates > Phyllobates terribilis. The sequence continues at coordinate 751,811 of NW_027363456.1, forward strand.
AGAGAAGACTTTGTGCAGCAGGCCTTCATGGTAAAAGAGCTGCTAGGAAAACACTGCTAAGGACAGGCAACAAGAAGAAGAGACTTGTTTGGGCAAAAGAACACAAGGAATGGACATTAGACCAGTGGAAATCTGTGCTTTGGTCTGATGAGTCCAAATTTGAGATCTTTGGTTCCAACTACCGTGTCTTTGTGTGTCACAGAAAAGGTGAATGGATGGACTCTAAATGCCTGGCTCCCATCGTGAAGCATGGAGGAGGAGGTGTGATGGTGTGGGGGTGCTTTGCTGGTGACACTGTTGGGGATTTATTCAAAATTGAAGGCATACTGAACCAGCATGGCTACCACAGCATCTTGCAGCGGCATGCTATTCCATCCAGTTTGCGTTTAGTTGGACCATCATTTATTTTTCAACAGGACAATGACCCCAAACACACCTCCAGGCTGTGCAAGAGCTATTTGACCAAGAAGGAGAGTGATGGGGTGCTACGCCAGATGACCTGGCCTCCACAGTCACCAGACCTGAACCCAATCGAGATGGTTTGGGGTGAGCTGGACCGCAGTGTGAAGGCAAAAGGGCCAACAAGTGCTAAGCATCTCTGGGAACTCCTTCAAGATTTTTGGAAGACCATTTCTGGTGACTACCTCTTGAAGCTCATCAAGAGAATGCCAAGAGTGTGCAAAGCAGTCATCAAAGCAAAAGGTGGCTACTTTGAAGAACCTGGAATATAAGACATATTTTCAGTTGTTTCACACTTTTTTGTTAAGTATATAATTCCACATGTGTTAATTCATAGTTTTGATGCCTTCAGTGTGAATGTACAATTTTCAAAGTCATGAAAATACAGAAAAATCTTTAAATGAGAATGTGTGTCCAAACTTTTGGTCTGTACTGTACCAGAAATGTTTGAAGCTACTGACTGAATGAAAGGAGCTGACATCTCACTCTCTTTGAATCTTCTTTATCATGCTAAGAGGAGCAGGAAAAAGCAAAAAATTTCAGAATTGCACCTTGCAATGCGGAGAAATTAATGTTTGTGCATTTACAATATTCATTGATTTTTGCCATTGAAAAACATCCAGAAATGATTGAAGCTACTGACTGAATGAAAGGAGCTGGCATCTCACTCTTTTTGAATCTTCTTTATCATGCTAAGAGGAGCAGGAAAAAGCAAAAAATTTCAGAATTGCACCTTGCAATGCGGAGAAATTACTGTTTGTGCATTTACAATATTCATTGATTTTTGCCATTGAAAAACATCATGTTATTCATATACCAGAAATGTTTGAAGCTACTGACTGAATGAAAGGAGCTGGCATCTCACTCTCTTTGAATCTTCTTTATCATGCTAAGAGGAGCAGGAAAAAGCAAAAAATTTCAGAATTGCACCTTGCAATGCGGAGAAATTACTGTTTGTGCATTTACAATATTCATTGATTTTTGCCATTGAAAAACATCATGTTATTCATATACCAGAAATGTTTGAAGCTACTGACTGAATGAAAGGAGCTGGCATCTCACTCTCTTTGAATCTTCTTTATCATGCTAAGAGGAGCAGGAAAAAGCAAAAAATTTCAGAATTGCACCTTGCAATGTGGAGAAATTACTGTTTGTGCATTTACAATATTCATTGATTTTTACCATTGAAAAACGTCCAGAAATGATTGAAGCTACTGACTGAATGAAAGTAACTGGCATCTCACTCTCTTTGAATCTTCTTTATCATGCTAAGAGGAGCAGGAAAAAGCAAAAAATTTCAGACTTGCACCTTGCAATGCGGAGAAATTACTGTTTGTGCATTTACAATATTCATTGATTTTTGCCATTGAAAAACATCATGTTATTCATATACCAGAAATGTTTGAAGCTACTGACTGAGTGAAAGGAGCTGGCATCTCACTCTCTTTGAATCTTCTTTATCATGCTAAGAGGAGCAGGAAAAAGCAAAAAATTTCAGAATTGCACCTTGCAATGCGGAGAAATTACTGTTTGTGCATTTACAATATTCATTGATTTTTGCCATTGAAAAACGTCCAGAAATGATTGAAGCTACTGACTGAATGAAAGGAGCTGGCATCTCACTCTCTTTGAATCTTCTTTATCATGCTAAGAGGAGCAGGAAAAAGCAAAAAATTTCAGAATTGCACCTTGCAATGCGGAGAAATTACAGTTTGTGCATTTACAATATTCATTGATTTTTGCCATTGAAAAACATCCAGAAATGATTGAAGCTACTGACTGAATGAAAGGAGCTGGCATCTCACTCTCTTTGAATCTGCTTTATCATGCTAAGAGGAGCAGGAAAAAGCAAAAAATTTCAGAATTGCACCTTGCAATGCGGAGAAATTACTGTTTGTGCATTTACAATATTCATTGATTTTTGCCATTGAAAAACATCATGTTATTCATATACCAGAAATGTTTGAAGCTACTGACTGAATGAAAGGAGCTGGCATCTCACTCTCTTTGAATCTTCTTTATCATGCTAAGAGGAGCAGGAAAAAGCAAAAAATTTCAGAATTGCACCTTGCAATGTGGAGAAATTACTGTTTGTGCATTTACAATATTCATTGATTTTTACCATTGAAAAACGTCCAGAAATGATTGAAGCTACTGACTGAATGAAAGTAGCTGGCATCTCACTCTCTTTGTTTTACCATATTTTTTTTATTTTTAATAAACAATTTAACAGGGGAATAACAATCGTAGCGTAAAAGTAGTGACAAAAAAAAATATTCATAATAAGGGATAAATTCTGAGGGAAGGGGAAGGGAAAGGGTACAAACGGGAATGGATAAACAGGAAAGATGGGAGAAATTTGTTCGTCAAATAGTATATACGATAGTACATAAGCTTGAACAATTTAAACACATTACTATCATTAGCAAAAATTAAACATATTACTGAGCTAAACATGACACACATTAAGATGTTCCAGCATTATGAGAGGGTTGAGGGAACTTAGTGAGCCAAATATCCCACTTCCCAGAGAATTTAAGTAAGTTATTGTTGATAAGGGCAAATCTGAGTTCAAATATTCTATGGAGATTCATCTTATCAACTAAGTCCTCCAAAGTGGGGACATGTGACTTTCTCCAATAAAAAGCCAATGCGTTCTTACATACTGAAAATAAGTGAATCACCAAAGATCTTTCAAACGACTTATATGATTCGAGATCTAAGGATAGTAAAGCCATTTGAGGGGTCAATACTAAAGGTCTGCCTAGAAGATCATCTACCAAAGAAGAGATCTGAGCCCATAGATTCCGGATTTTGGGGCAGCTCCAAAAGAGATGTAAAAGATCTCCCCTAAGGCCGCACTCCCTCCAACAAAGGGGAGAGTTGCTGGGCTTTATATGGTGGAGCCTGATTGGAGTGTAATACCATCTGGTTAGAATTTTGAAGTAGGCCTCTTGTAAGGGCATAGATATATTAGAGGCTTGAGAAAAAAGAACAGCACTCTCCCATTGATCGGATTGGAAATTGAGTTTTAGGTCTTTTTCCCAACGTATCATGTAGAGGTGTTTTTGGAAGGAAAGATCATTATTGAAGCTGTTATATATGTGTCTCAGGCTCCAAAAAATTTTGTGGGATGGGTTGCTTAACAGGTTCACCGAGGTTTCAGAAACAATAAGTTTACCAGAAGTAAATTCCAGAATAATGCTCTTTAAATGAGAGTATAAAAAGAAATCAGATGAAGGTAAGTTGAATCTTTTTTTAAGAATTTGGAAAGGAATAAAGGCAGAAGCTTCATAGAAGTCTCCAATTTTCCTTAACCCTTTATTGTCCCACTGATCTGGGATGGAAGAGTTATACAGATCAGCAACAAAACCAATTGGAAAATTTTTGACAAAAGAAAACTTATCCATATCAGAATCTCTTAGGGGACTCTTTTTCTTTCTTTTGGCGATTTTTTTCCAGGCGTCAATAATCGCCTGGAAAATAGGATGGGAAGAATCATGAGTGCACTGTTTAAAGAGATGCCTAAGTAACAATTCACGGGGAGAAGAGCCATTATTTAAGAAGGTCTCCAGAGTCATCCAAGCTGGGGGACTGTCAGAATTAAACCAATTACTGCTCTGTTTGATGAGGTTTGCCAAATAGTAAGCGGAAATATTAGGGTGGCTCAGACCTCCGTTACACTTATTCTTGTACAATATATCTGCAGATATCCTCGCACGTTTATTATCCCAGACATAGGAATTAATTTGATTTTGAATTTTTTGAATAAAGATGTGAGAAATAGTTAAAGGTAAGTTGCGGAAAAAATACAAGATTTTGGGTAGAACAAACATCTTAATAGAGAGGACTCTACCCCACCATGACAAATCTCTTTTCAAAAATTCCATCAAATCTCCGCGGACAATATCCTCAATCAGAACCAGGTTGTCAGAAATTGTTGAGTTAATAGTTTTACCAATACTGATCCCCAAATAAGTCAGATTGCGTTTAGCCAAACCGAAGGAAAATCTCGAGTGTAAAACCTCTCTCGTCTGGCGGTCCAGATTAATGTTTAAAAGTTTAGACTTCTCATTATTGATCTTAAAATAAGAAATCTGAGAGAATAGTTCTAGAACCTTCGAAACTTCCGCAACCGAATTTACTGGGTCCAGCAAGGAAAGCATAACATCATCTGCAAAGAGGCCAATTTTAAATTCTCGAGATGAGGTAGAAATCCCCCTAATGTCAGTGTTTTCTCTAATCCTCTGTGCCAAAGGCTCCATAGCCAAGACAAAGAGAAGGGGGGAAAGTGGGCAACCCTGTCTAGTACCATTTGTGATAGGGATTGGGTTTGAGAGATAATTGTTAACATAAATTTTTGCTTGGGGGTTAGAATAGAGGGCCATAATTGAAGAGAGAAATTTGTTATCAAAACCGAATTTAATAAGGGTGAGTTTAAGGTATAGCCAATTTAACCTGTCGAAAGCTTTTTCAGCGTCTAAAGCAAGCAATGAAGTTGGGAGTTTCGCCGTATTTATCACCTTAATAATATTCAGAAGTCTTCTAGAGCCATCAGTTGCTTGCCTCCCACCAACGAAGCCAATCTGATCGTCGTTGATGAGAGATGGGAGAATAGTCGATAAACGATTGGCCAGAATTTTCGAATATATCTTAATATCAGTGTTAATTAGCGAAATGGGCCTATAATTTTTAACATTATCTCTCTCATCCTTAGACTTGGGTATTAGGGTAATGGTGGCTTCCAGCATTTCTGAGGGGAAGGAGCTTATTGAGGAAGCATGATTGAAAATTTTCGTGAGAGGGGAAGAAAGTAGGTCACAAAAAGTTTTATAATACTCATTGATGAACCCATCTGGACCCGGAGCCTTGAAATCTTTAAGTTGCTTTATTGTGTTAATAATTTCAGGGTTAGAAAAAGGCTTATTCAATGACTCGTGATCCAGAGGGCTCAATTTCGGTAGGTTAATGGAGGATAAAAATTTGTTGATTGCATCTGGGTGAGGATGGGGAATTAGAGGGTCAGTTTTGATGTTGTAGAGTTTTTTGTAAAAGTCTGCAAACTGGTTCACTATATCTTTAGGGTGGCAAAACGTTATTCCACTATTGTTTTTTATTTTATCTATTCTATTAATTGCTCTTTTACATTTGACTAGGCGGGCCATAAAGCGGGTAGGTTTATTTAGAGCCGCATAGTAATTAAATTTTGATTTCCGAATAATCGCATCATAGGAGGAAGAAATTTCTGATTTTAGCTCTACCCTTAAATTTGAGAGCTCTTTTTGAATTATTGGGGAAGGGGAAGGAAGATTTATTTGTTCTAGTTCTTTTTCCCTAATCAGTTTTTGAAGAGAATTAATTTTTGTTCTTTTTTCTTTTTTTTCAGATGAGGAAATCTGCATTAGTACACCACGAAGGACAGCCTTGTGAGCGCACCAGCTGGAGAAAGGATTAGATAAGTCTGGGGTATCGTTCTCCCTAAAATAATCAGAAATAGCTTTTTCAATAATTTTTTTGTTTTTGGGGTTATGAATAAGTGAAGATCTACATTTCCAAAGAAATCCATTTTTAATAAGAGGACCAATATGAATTTCACATGACGTAGGGGCATGATCTGATAGAGACCTAAGGCCTATAGATACGTTAGAGAATTTGGGTAAAGAAAAGACATCAGTTATTATTAAGTCAATTCTAGAGGCCGTTTGGTGCGCATCCGAAAAGTGGGAGAATTCTTTGGAGGTAGTTTGCAGACATCTAAATGTATCAAATAGTTCGTTTTTATAAAGCCAATTATTTAGCGTCGGGTATAAGTGACGGCTGGGGGAGGAAGAGTCCATATGGCCGTCTGGGACCATGTTGAAGTCTCCTAAAAAAATCAATTCGCCTCTCCTAACCTCTTCAACCTTTCTGAAAACCTTGTTCAAAAAGGGTATTTGCTTTTTATTTGGGGCGTATAGGTTAACAACAGTGCACTCATGATTATTCAGTTTACAGAGCAATATATGGAACCTTCCATTGACATCTTTATGCTGATCTAAAAACTCAAATGGGACAGAATCTCTGATCACTGTAGCTACACCGGCTTTTTTCCGGTCGCTAGTGGATTCAAATATATGAGGGTAGCGTTTGTGGGTGAAGGTAGGGTGTTTTCCCTCGGCAAACCTTGTCTCCTGAAGACACGCAACATCAGCACCAAGATGACCCAATTCCTTCCAAAGGGAGAATCTCTTATTGGGACTGTTTAGGCCTCTTACATTATAGGTGATAATCTTGATAGGCATAGGTAAATTAATAATCAAAGTAAATCACAAGGAGAGGGGTCAGTTGGTCCAACAAATTCCCAAAAAATAAAAATCAACCGACAATCAAAGCTGGAATACAATATCTCTAATATTAATTCAAAGATAGTAATAACAATAACCAAGTATTCAAAGAAAAAGAAAAAACGAATCAAAAAATCTCCTGAGGGAACCTTCACCGAAAAGGTTCTCCCTCAGATTGGGGGGAAAAATAATGTGGACAAACCATGAAGGCTAAATGTAAAGAAGAATGATAAATTTATTATAGCATGTTAGGTGAGGTGATAAAATGAGTTTATTTTTAAAGGGGACTCCCGAGGGAGTAGTGTTTATCATTTCAGCGGTGGGGTGCCTTTGTAACTTTGTAGGGAATGTCTTTTATAAAATCAAAAAATTTAGGGCCTTCATCAGGATCTGTAAGAGTGAATGTTTTCCGGTTAAAGAAAATCAGCAACTTTACTGGAAAGCCCCACCTATACGGGATATTCATATCCCTCAGTCTATCTGTGGTCAGTTTGTATGACCTTCTTGTATCCATGGTTTCTTTGGAAAAATCTGAAAAGATTTTTAGGTGCGAAAAAGGCTCTGGAAAAGTCCTGTTTTCCCTAATATAATTCAAGATTCTCTCTTTGGTCGAGAAAAAATGTAATCTAACTATTACATCCCTAGGAAAATCCGAGGAGATGGAGGTCGGACGAAATAAGCGATGGGCCCTATCAATAATAAGATCCTGCTCAGAAAGGGATGGGATTGTCGTATGAAATAGGTCTTTGACAAAAGCCGAAATATCTGAGGAAGAAACATCCTCAGATATACCCCTAATCTTCAAGTTATTTCTTCTACTTCTATCCTCCAAGTCCGCAACTTTTAATCTGAGTCTTTTAAGTTCAGATTTAATTTCTAGATTATCAGAAGAGACAGACTCTACCTTTCCCTCCACCGTTTCAAGTCTTTTAGTGTTTTCCTCCAATTTAAGACCAAAAGCTTCCAAAGTAGATTTCATAGTGTCTACCTGTTTCTCGAAGCCCAGTTTCATATTTCTGTCAATCGTCTTTAAAAGATTGTCCAGATATGAACCAAGGTCGGTATTTCCCAACTCTTGTGAAATGGGCATTTTGACCGGGACACTAAGCGTAGGGTCTGGGGACGAAGGGGAAAAGTCCTTTTTAGCACGTCTCTTATCTGGACTAGGATTAGGAGACGTGTCCGAGGATTCCTCCTCCGAACTCGTAGCCAGTGAAGAATACTTGTTGCTCCAGGCTCCTGGGTCCCTTCTCTTTGATGAGATGGAAATATCCATCTCTTCCACTTTTTTTTCTTTAACTACGGTAGAAGGGGCAGGTTTAGCATCAGGAATTCTCTGTGGTTTTGGAGATAATAGACTTTTAGAAGATTCTTTGGTGGGAGAGCTTATTTTAGAACTCTGTCTGTCTTCCAGATTTCTATGAGGTGATCTGGACTTAAGTGGACTGACAGTATTGACAGCATCTTCTGATGGGTTTGAAAATGAAAAGCGTTGGGAGGACTTCGCTCTAACCGCACTAGTTTTAAGGGGAGCTTCCAAAGACTTTTGGGTATTTTTTTTATTAGCCGCCATTATAAAATATCAGACCTATGGGTATATATTTATAGAAAAAACACTAAAATGACACTAGAAATATTTAACCTAAAGGGTGGACAAAAGACTTTAGGGTTGCAAAATGACTGGGAACAATGGCTAGAAGAAATTTGCGTTAAACAAATATCAGTCCAACAAGAGACAATCAATACCCTTAAAAACTGCAAAATTATGTACCCCCTAAAATGCAATCCTTAAAATATGAATTACAATCAAAAGTAACAAACAAAAAAAAAAAAAAAAAATAATGAAATTGACCTGAGGGATAAAAATAAAAGGCACATATAGTTCTTAACATGAAACTAATTATTATGGAGGCTTGCAAATCTGTAGAATTCCATGGGCACCAACTGTTATATATATATCAAGTAGCGTAGACACAGGGTATATATATGAGGGCAGAAACAGATCCTTCTATCCCCCCCCTCTCCTCAGAGTCAAGTCTCGCAGTCAAAATGATATTACACCGTTTGGAGTTTAATAAACCTCTGTATCAGTATTAATATAGAATCAGCACCTTGGACAGCAGTTCAAAGCGACGCTGCAGCAGGAGGCAGGAGAAATTGACTGGTATAAGTTCAGCACCATGGACAGCAGTACAGACTAATATAAGATCAGCACCATGGACAGCAGTTCAGATCAGCACCATGGACAGCAGCACAGACTAATACAAGATCAGCACCATGGACAGCAGTACAGACCAATACAAGATCAGCACCATGGACAGCAGTTCAGATCAGCACCATGGACAGCAGTGCAGAGCGACGCCGCAGCAGAGGGCAGGAGAATTTGATCAGCACCATGGACAGCAGTGCTGAGCTACGCTGCAGCAGGAGGCAGGAGATTTAAAGAATATCAGCTGATTGGAAGTGTGTGACAGTGGAGGGCAGCGGGGCTGATGCAGCGGGGGACCAGAGGCAAAAATCAAAGCGCAGCGGCGCTGTCACAGGAGGGGGAGGCAGCCACAGGGGTCTGCAGGGTCCAGGCACCACAGAAACATACACAGCAGAGCGGCACAGCGGGGGTGGCTGGAACGGACCTCGGCACTCGACACTCAACAGCTGGAAGCAGGGGGAACGGAGCGGCTCCTTGTCAGAGGAAGGAGAGGTACCGCCGCCACTATATAACGTGGAAACACCAGTCACATATACCGGCAGTGCCCGGCATCAGAGAAAACAGCTGATGCCGGCTCCGGAGCAGAGGAGGGGGAACCGCTACTATGGGAACAGCCTGAGGTGCAGGTAACAGCCGGAGAGGAGAGAGCCGGGCGCAGACAGCAGCGGTGGCAGTAAGCCGAGGGGGGAAAGGGTCGCAGCAGCTTCACAGGGACACAAGGGGACACCGCTACTACCGGAGCAGCCCTGGAACCCTGAGCAACGGACCCCAGAAATCCAATAAGAGCCCTGGCATCAGCCGGGGCTTATCTAACCTTAGCCTTAGATATGAAGTCCCGCTCCGTCCCAGTCTCCTGAGCTCCGCGTCGGACAAGCTAGATTCTCAGTCCCTCGCCGGCAGCAGGGGTCTCGTCCTCGGGGTCCAGTGGGGTTGATTGTATTTGGTCCGGGGGTGGTAGTGCCGCTTCTTTATGGGTTGGGGTCCTGCAGGTCCGGTCCGGTCCTCCGTGGGGCTGTGATAGCAGATTGCAGAGCTGGGATTTATTCAGGATATCGCCAGTAACTCGATCTCAGTCTCCTCTTCTCCTCTGTTCTTGGGTCCGGTGTCGGGACAGCTGATGCTGCTGTAAGGTCCTGCTCCCGGGGTCAGGAGCAGAGCAGAGCAGACCTGCGCTGCTATCACAGTCACTCCAGAGTCACGTTGCAGAGTGACTGGAAACAAGAAAAGGGCCGCAGAGTGACTGGAAACAAGAAAAGGGCCGCCAATAATCGCCTGGGTGTCAGAACCAGAACCAAAATGTGCCACCCCGTGGGTTAAATATAAGCTCTGACAACAGTCAGGGGGCCCAGTATATAATGTTCAGTTAAATGAAGTGAGAGAAATATGTGCCCCCACCGATCTGTGAGCTTAAAGGGGCACGTCACAGCCTCAAGGACTGGAATGCTCACCAGGACTTACCGCAGCAGCATATAAAGCCTGCTGGTAGTCCTTAAGTCCGGTATAAAACGATGTAATCCTGGGTCCGGAGGTAAAAGGGCATAAATGGGTCCACAATCCTGTAGGGCCACGTTACAGAGTCACTTCAATGGTGGATTCTGAGCCTCACCCAAATGTCTGAGCACAAAGCATCTCCAGGGTTGATGGGGTTAGCAGGGATTCCTTGGTGTCAAAATGATCCCTGAATGATAGGAAGTCAAATTATATAAGAATTTTGGAAAAAAATCTTCTTTTGTTGCTTAAAAAGTAGCTTTAAAGCGAAGCCCTCAGGGAGCTCAGGATCAAGCTGCCATCTCGTCCTGTGCTCAGGCCACTCCCCCCATCTCACTCTCTTTGAATCTTCTTTATCATGCTAAGAGGAGCAGGAAAAAGCAAAAAATTTCAGACTTGCACCTTGCAATGCGGAGAAATTACTGTTTGTGCATTTACAATATTCATTGATTTTTGCCATTGAAAAACATCATGTTATTCATATACCAGAAATGTTTGAAGCTACTGACTGAATGAAAGGAGCTGGCATCTCACTCTCTTTGAATCTTCTTTATCATGCTAAGAGGAGCAGGAAAAAGCAAAAAATTTCAGAATTGCACCTTGCAATGCGGAGAAATTACTGTTTGTGCATTTACAATATTCATTGATTTTTGCCATTGAAAAACATCATGTTATTCATATACCAGAAATGTTTGAAGCTACTGACTGAATGAAAGGAGCTGGCATCTCACTCTCTTTGAATCTTCTTTATCATGCTAAGAGGAGCAGGAAAAAGCAAAAAATTTCAGAATTGCACCTTGCAATGCGGAGAAATTACTGTTTGTGCTTTTACAATATTCATTGATTTTTGCCATTGAAAAACGTCCAGAAATGATTGAAGCTACTGACTGAATGAAAGGAGCTGGCATCTCACTCTCTTTGAATCTTCTTTATCATGCTAAGAGGAGCAGGAAAAATCAAAAAATTTCAGAATTGCACCTTGCAATGCGGAGAAATTACTGTTTGTGCATTTACAATATTCATTGATTTTTGCCATTGAAAAACATGTTATTCATATACCAGAAATGTTTGAAGCTACTGACTGAATGAAAGGAGCTGGCACCTCACTCTCTTTGAATCTTCTTTATCATGCTAAGAGGAGCGGGAAAAAGCAAAAAATTTCAGAATTGCACCTTGCAATGCGGAGAAATTACTGTTTGTGCATTTACAATATTCATTGATTTTTGCCATTGAAAAACGTCCAGAAATGATTGAAGCTACTGACTGAATGAAAGGAGCTGGCATCTCACTCTCTTTGAATCTTCTTTATCATGCTAAGAGGAGCAGGAAAAAGCAAAAAATTTCAGAATTGCACCTTGCAATGCGGAGAAATTACTGTTTGTGCATTTACAATATTCATTGATTTTTGCCATTGAAAAACATCCAGAAATGATTGAAGCTACTGACTGAATGAAAGGAGCTGGCATCTCACTCTATTTGAATCTTCTTTATCATGCTAAGAGGAGCAGGAAAAAGCAAAAAATTTCAGAATTGCACCTTGCAATGCGGAGAAATTACAGTTTGTGCATTTACAATATTCATTGATTTTTGCCATTGAAAAACATCCAGAAATGATTGAAGCTACTGACTGAATGAAAGGAGCTGGCATCTCACTCTCTTTGAATCTTCTTTATCATGCTAAGAGGAGCAGGAAAAAGCAAAAAATTTCAGAATTGCACCTTGCAATGCGGAGAAATTACTGTTTGTGCATTTACAATATTCATTGATTTTTGCCATTGAAAAACATCATGTTATTCATATACCAGAAATGTTTGAAGCTACTGACTGAATGAAAGGAGCTGGCATCTCACTCTCTTTGAATCTTCGTTATCATGCTAAGAGGAGCAGGAAAAAGAAAAAAAATTTCAGAATTGCACCTTGCAATGTGGAGAAATTACTGTTTGTGCATTTACAATATTCATTGATTTTTACCATTGAAAAACGTCCAGAAATGATTGAAGCTACTGACTGAATGAAAGTAGCTGGCATCTCACTCTCTTTGAATCTTCTTTATCATGCTAAGAGGAGCAGGAAAAAGCAAAAAATTTCAGACTTGCACCTTGCAATGCGGAGAAATTACTGTTTGTGCATTTACAATATTCATTGATTTTTGCCATTGAAAAACGTCCAGAAATGATTGAAGGTACTGACTGAATGAAAGGAGCTGGCATCTCACTCTCTTTGAATCTTCTTTATCATGCTAAGAGGAGCAGGAAAAAGCAAAAAATTTCAGAATTGCACCTTGCAATGCGGAGAAATTACTGTTTGTGCATTTACAATATTCATTGATTTTTGCCACTGAAAAACGTCCAGAAATGATTGAAGCTACTGACTGAATGAAAGGAGCTGGCATCTCACTCTCTTTGAATCTTCTTTATCATGCTAAGAGGAGCAGGAAAAAGCAAAAAATTTCAGAATTGCACCTTGCAATGCGGAGAAATTACAGTTTGTGCATTTACAATATTCATTGATTTTTGCCATTGAAAAACATCCAGAAATGATTGAAGCTACTGACTGAATGAAAGGAGCTGGCATCTCACTCTCTTTGAATCTTCTTTACCATGCTAAGAGGAGCAGGAAAAAGCAAAAAATTTCAGAATTGCACCTTGCAATGCGGAGAAATTACTGTTTGTGCATTTACAATATTCATTGATTTTTGCCATTGAAAAACATCATGTTATTCATATACCAGAAATGTTTGAAGCTACTGACTGAATGAAAGGAGCTGGCATCTCACTCTCTTTGAATCTTCTTTATCATGCTAAGAGGAGCAGGAAAAAGCAAAAAATTTCAGAATTGCACCTTGCAATGTGGAGAAATTACTGTTTGTGCATTTACAATATTCATTGATTTTTACCATTGAAAAACGTCCAGAAATGATTGAAGCTACTGACTGAATGAAAGTAGCTGGCATCTCACTCTCTTTGAATCTTCTTTATCATGCTAAGAGGAGCAGGAGAAAGCAAAAAATTTCAGACTTGCACCTTGCAATGCGGAGAAATTACTGTTTGTGCATTTACAATATTCATTGTTTTTTGCCATTGAAAAACATCATGTTATTCATATACCAGAAATGTTTGAAGCTACTGACTGAATGAAAGGAGCTGGCATCTCACTCTCTTTGAATCTTCTTTATCATGCTAAGAGGAGCAGGAAAAAGCAAAAAATTTCAGAATTGCACCTTGCAATGCGGAGAAATTACTGTTTGTGCATTTACAATATTCATTGATTTTTGCCATTGAAAAACATCATGTTATTCATATACCAGAAATGTTTGAAGCTACTGACTGAATGAAAGGAGCTGGCATCTCACTCTCTTTGAATCTTCTTTATCATGCAAAGAGGAGCAGGAAAAAGCAAAAAATTTCAGAATTGCACCTTGCAATGCGGAGAAATTACTGTTTGTGCATTTACAATATTCATTGATTTTTGCCATTGAAAAACGTCCAGAAATGATTGAAGCTACTGACTGAATGAAAGGAGCTGGCATCTCACTCTCTTTGAATCTTCTTTATCATGCTAAGAGGAGCAGGAAAAATCAAAAAATTTCAGAATTGCACCTTGCAATGCGGAGAAATTACTGTTTGTGCATTTACAATATTCATTGATTCTTGCCATTGAAAAACATGTTATTCATATACCAGAAATGTTTGAAGCTACTGACTGAATGAAAGGAGCTGGCACCTCACTCTCTTTCAATCTTCTTTATCATGCTAAGAGGAGCGGGAAAAAGCAAAAAATTTCAGAATTGCACCTTGCAATGCGGAGAAATTACTGTTTGTGCATTTACAATATTCATTGATTTTTGCCATTGAAAAACGTCCAGAAATGATTGAAGGTACTGACTAAATGAAAGGAGCTGTCATCTCACTCTCTTTGAATCTTCTTTATCATGCTAAGAGGAGCAGGAAAAAGCAAAAAATTTCAGAATTGCACCTTGCAATGCGGAGAAATTACTGTTTGTGCATTTACAATATTCATTGATTTTTGCCATTGAAAAACGTCCAGAAATGATTGAAGCTACTGACTGAATGAAAGGAGCTGGCATCTCACTCTCTTTGAATCTTCTTTATCATGCTAAGAGGAGCAGGAAAAAGCAAAAAATTTCAGAATTGCACCTTGCAATACGGAGAAATTACAGTTTGTGCATTTACAATATTCATTGATTTTTGCCATTGAAAAACATCCAGAAATGATTGAAGCTACTGACTGAATGAAAGGAGCTGGCATCTCACTCTCTTTGAATCTTCTTTATCATGCTAAGAGGAGCAGGAAAAAGCAAAAAATTTCAGACTTGCACCTTGCAATGCGGAGAAATTACTGTTTGTGCATTTACAATATTCATTGATTTTTGCCATTGAAAAACATCATGTTATTCATATACCAGAAATGTTTGAAGCTACTGACTGAATGAAAGGAGCTGGCATCTCACTCTCTTTGAATCTTCTTTATCATGCTAAGAGGAGCAGGAAAAAGCAAAAAATTTCAGAATTGCACCTTGCAATGCGGAGAAATTACTGTTTGTGCATTTACAATATTCATTGATTTTTGCCATTGAAAAACGTCCAGAAATGATTGAAGCTACTGACTGAATGAAAGGAGCTGGCATCTCACTCTCTTTGAATCTTCTTTATCATGCTAAGAGGAGCAGGAAAAAGCAAAAAATTTCAGAATTGCACCTTGCAATGCGGAGAAATTACTGTTTGTGCATTTACAATATTCATTGATTTTTGCCATTGAAAAACATCATGTTATTCCTATACCAGAAATGTTTGAAGCTACTGACTGAATGAAAGGAGCTGACATCTCACTCTCTTTGAATCTTCTTTATCATGCTAAGAGGAGCAGGAAAAAGCAAAAAATTTCAGAATTGCACCTTGCAATGCGGAGAAATTACTGTTTGTGCATTTACAATATTCATTGATTTTTGCCATTGAAAAACGTCCAGAAATGATTGAAGCTACTGACTGAATGAAAGGAGCTGGCATCTCACTCTCTTTGAATCTTCTTTATCATGCTAAGAGGAGCAGGAAAAAGCAAAAAATTTCAGAATTGCACCTTGCAATGCGGAGAAATTACTGTTTGTGCATTTACAATATTCATTGATTTTTGCCATTGAAAAACATCATGTTATTCATATACCAGAAATGTTTGAAGCTACTGACTGAATGAAAGGAGCTGGCATCTCACTCTCTTTGAATCTTCTTTATCATGCTAAGAGGAGCAGGAAAAAGCAAAAAATTTCAGAATTGCACCTTGCAATGTGGAGAAATTACTGTTTGTGCATTTACAATATTCATTGATTTTTGCCATTGAAAAACATCATGTTATTCATATACCAGAAATGTTTGAAGCTACTGACTGAATGAAAGGAGCTGGCATCTCACTCTCTTTGAATCTTCTTTATCATGCTAAGAGGAGCAGGAAAAAGCAAAAAATTTCAGAATTGCACCTTGCAATGTGGAGAAATTACTGTTTGTGCATTTACAATATTCATTGATTTTTACCATTGAAAAACGTCCAGAAATGATTGAAGCTACTGACTGAATGAAAGTAGCTGGCATCTCACTCTCTTTGAATCTTCTTTATCATGCTAAGAGGAGCAGGAAAAAGCAAAAAATTTCAGACTTGCACCTTGCAATGCGGAGAAATTACTGTTTGTGCATTTACAATATTCATTGATTTTTGCCATTGAAAAACATCATGTTATTCATATACCAGAAATGTTTGAAGCTACTGACTGAATGAAAGGAGCTGGCATCTCACTCTCTTTGAATCTTCTTTATCATGCTAAGAGGAGCAGGAAAAAGCAAAAAATTTCAGAATTGCACCTTGCAATGCGGAGAAATTACTGTTTGTGCATTTACAATATTCATTGATTTTTGCCATTGAAAAACGTCCAGAAATGATTGAAGCTACTGACTGAATGAAAGGAGCTGGCATCTCACTCTCTTTGAATCTTCTTTATCATGCTAAGAGGAGCAGGAAAAAGCAAAAAATTTCAGAATTGCACCTTGCAATGCGGAGAAATTACTGTTTGTGCATTTACAATATTCATTGATTTTTGCCATTGAAAAACATCATGTTATTCATATACCAGAAATGTTTGAAGCTACTGACTGAATGAAAGGAGCTGACATCTCACTCTCTTTGAATCTTCTTTATCATGCTAAGAGGAGCAGGAAAAAGCAAAAAATTTCAGAATTGCACCTTGCAATGCGGAGAAATTACTGTTTGTGCATTTACAATATTCATTGATTTTTGCCATTGAAAAACGTCCAGAAATGATTGAAGCTACTGACTGAATGAAAGGAGCTGGCATCTCACTCTCTTTGAATCTTCTTTATCATGCTAAGAGGAGCAGGAAAAAGCAAAAAATTTCAGAATTGCACCTTGCAATGCGGAGAAATTACTGTTTGTGCATTTACAATATTCATTGATTTTTGCCATTGAAAAACATCATGTTATTCATATACCAGAAATGTTTGAAGCTACTGACTGAATGAAAGGAGCTGGCATCTCACTCTCTTTGAATCTTCTTTATCATGCTAAGAGGAGCAGGAAAAAGCAAAAAATTTCAGAATTGCACCTTGCAATGTGGAGAAATTACTGTTTGTGCATTTACAATATTCATTGATTTTTGCCATTGAAAAACATCATGTTATTCATATACCAGAAATGTTTGAAGCTACTGACTGAATGAAAGGAGCTGGCATCTCACTCTCTTTGAATCTTCTTTATCATGCTAAGAGGAGCAGGAAAAAGCAAAAAATTTCAGAATTGCACCTTGCAATGTGGAGAAATTACTGTTTGTGCATTTACAATATTCATTGATTTTTACCATTGAAAAACGTCCAGAAATGATTGAAGCTACTGACTGAATGAAAGTAGCTGGCATCTCACTCTCTTTGAATCTTCTTTATCATGCTAAGAGGAGCAGGAAAAAGCAAAAAATTTCAGACTTGCACCTTGCAATGCGGAGAAATTACTGTTTGTGCATTTACAATATTCATTGATTTTTGCCATTGAAAAACATCATGTTATTCATATACCAGAAATGTTTGAAGCTACTGACTGAATGAAAGGAGCTGGCATCTCACTCTCTTTGAATCTTCTTTATCATGCTAAGAGGAGCAGGAAAAAGCAAAAAATTTCAGAATTGCACCTTGCAATGTGGAGAAATTACTGTTTGTGCATTTACAATATTCATTGATTTTTACCATTGAAAAACGTCCAGAAATGATTGAAGCTACTGACTGAATGAAAGTAGCTGGCATCTCACTCTCTTTGAATCTTCTTTATCATGCTAAGAGGAGCAGGAAAAAGCAAAAAATTTCAGACTTGCACCTTGCAATGCGGAGAAATTACTGTTTGTGCATTTACAATATTCATTGATTTTTGCCATTGAAAAACATCATGTTATTCATATACCAGAAATGTTTGAAGCTACTGACTGAATCAAAGGAGCTGGCATCTCACTCTCTTTGAATCTTCTTTATCATGCTAAGAGGAGCAGGAAAAAGCAAAAAATTTCAGAATTGCACCTTGCAATGCGGAGAAATTACTGTTTGTGCATTTACAATATTCATTGATTTTTGCCATTGAAAAACATCATGTTATTCATATACCAGAAATGTTTGAAGCTACTGACTGAATGAAAGGAGCTGGCATCTCACTCTCTTTGAATCTTCTTTATCATGCTAAGAGGAGCAGGAAAAAGCAAAAAATTTCAGAATTGCACCTTGCAATGCGGAGAAATTACTGTTTGTGCATTTACAATATTCATTGATTTTTGCCATTGAAAAACATCATGTTATTCATATACCAGAAATGTTTGAAGCTACTGACTGAATGAAAGGAGCTGGCATCTCACTCTCTTTGAATCTTCTTTATCATGCTAAGAGGAGCAGGAAAAAGCAAAAAATTTCAGAATTGCACCTTGCAATGTGGAGAAATTACTGTTTGTGCATTTACAATATTCATTGATTTTTACCATTGAAAAACGTCCAGAAATGATTGAAGCTACTGACTGCATGAAAGTAACTGGCATCTCACTCTCTTTGAATCTTCTTTATCATGCTAAGAGGAGCAGGAAAAAGCAAAAAATTTCAGACTTGCACGTTGCAATGCGGAGAAATTACTGTTTGTGCATTTACAATATTCATTGATTTTTGCCATTGAAAAACATCATGTTATTCATATACCAGAAATGTTTGAAGCTACTGACTGAATGAAAGGAGCTGGCATCTCACTCTCTTTGAATCTTCTTTATCATGCTAAGAGGAGCAGGAAAAAGCAAAAAATTTCAGAATTGCACCTTGCAATGCGGAGAAATTACTGTTTGTGCATTTACAATATTCATTGATTTTTGCCATTGAAAAACGTCCAGAAATGATTGAAGCTACTGACTGAATGAAAGGAGCTGGCATCTCACTCTCTTTGAATCTTCTTTATCATGCTAAGAGGAGCAGGAAAAAGCAAAAAATTTCAGACTTGCACCTTGCAATGCGGAGAAATTACTGTTTGTGCATTTACAATATTCATTGATTTTTGCCATTGAAAAACATGTTTTTCATATACCAGAAATGTTTGAAGCTACTGACTGAATGAAAGGAGCTGGCATCTCACTCTCTTTGAATCTTCTTTATCATGCTAGGATTAACAGGAAAAAGCAAAAAATTTCAGAATTGCACCTTGCAATGTGGAGATATTACTGTTTGTGCATTTACAATATTCATTGATTTTTGCCATTGAAAAACATGTTTTTCATATACCAGAAATGTTTGAAGCTACTGACTGAATGAAAGGAGCTGGCATCTCACTCTCTTTGAATCTTCTTTATCATGCTAGGATTAACAGGAAAAGGCTAAAAATTTCAGAATTGCACCGTGCAATGTGGAGATATTACTGTTTGTGCATTTACAATATTCATTGATTTTTGCCATTGAAAAACATGTTTTTCATATACCAGAAATGTTTGAAGCTACTGACTGAATGAAAGGAGCTGGCATCTCACTCTCTTTGAATCTTCTTTATCATGCTAGGATTAGCAGGAAAAAGCAAAAAATTTCAGAATTGCACCTTGCAATGTGGAGATATTACTGTTTGTGCATTTACAATATTCATTGATTTTTGCCATTGAAAAACATGTTTTTCATATACCAGAAATGTTTGAAGCTACTGACTGAATGAAAGGAGCTGGCATCTCACTCTCTTTGAATCTTCTTTATCATGCTAGGATTAACAGGAAAAAGCAAAAAATTTCAGAATTGCACCTTGCAATGTGGAGATATTACTGTTTGTGCATTTACAATATTCATTGATTTTTGCCATTGAAAAACATGTTTTTCATATACCAGAAATGTTTGAAGCTACTGACTGAATGAAAGGAGCTGGCATCTCACTCTCTTTGAATCTTCTTTATCATGCTAGGATTAACAGGAAAAAGCTAAAAATTTCAGAATTGCACCGTGCAATGTGGAGATATTACTGTTTGTGCATTTACAATATTCATTGATTTTTGCCATTGAAAAACATGTTTTTCATAAACCTGAAATGTTTGAAGCTACTGACTGAATGAAAGGAGCTGGCATCTCACTCTCTTTGAATCTTCTTTATCATGCTAGGATTAGCAGGAAAAAGCAAAAAATTTCAGAATTGCACCTTGCAATGTGGAGAAATTACTGTTTGTGCATTTACAATATTCATTGATTTTTACCATTGAAAAACGTCCAGAAATGATTGAAGCTACTGACTGAATGAAAGTAGCTGGCATCTCACTCTCTTTGAATCTTCTTTATCATGCTAAGAGGAGCAGGAAAAAGCAAAAAATTTCAGACTTGCACCTTGCAATGCGGAGAAATTACTGTTTGTGCATTTACAATATTCATTGATTTTTGCCATTGAAAAACATCATGTTATTCATATACCAGAAATGTTTGAAGCTACTGACTGAATGAAAGGAGCTGGCATCTCACTCTCTTTGAATCTTCTTTATCATGCTAAGAGGAGCAGGAAAAAGCAAAAAATTTCAGAATTGCACCTTGCAATGCGGAGAAATTACTGTTTGTGCATTTACAATATTCATTGATTTTTGCCATTGAAAAACATCATGTTATTCATATACCAGAAATGTTTGAAGCTACTGACTGAATATAAGGAGCTGGCATCTCACTCTCTTTGAATCTTCTTTATCATGCTAAGAGGAGCAGGAAAAAGCAAAAAATTTCAGAATTGCACCTTGCAATGCGGAGAAATTACTGTTTGTGCTTTTACAATATTCATTGATTTTTGCCATTGAAAAACGTCCAGAAATGATTGAAGCTACTGACTGAATGAAAGGAGCTGGCATCTCACTCTCTTTGAATCTTCTTTATCATGCTAAGAGGAGCAGAAAAAATCAAAAAATTTCAGAATTGCACCTTGCAATGCGGAGAAATTACTGTTTGTGCATTTACAATATTCATTGATTTTTGCCATTGAAAAACATGTTATTCATATACCAGAAATGTTTGAAGCTACTGACTGAATGAAAGGAGCTGGCACCTCACTCTCTTTGAATCTTCTTTATCATGCTAAGAGGAGCGGGAAAAAGCAAAAAATTTCAGAATTGCACCTTGCAATGCGGAGAAATTACTGTTTGTGCATTTACAATATTCATTGATTTTTGCCATTGAAAAACGTCCAGAAATGATTGAAGCTACTGACTGAATGAAAGGAGCTGGCATCTCACTCTCTTTGAATCTTCTTTATCATGCTAAGAGGAGCAGGAAAAATCAAAAAATTTCAGAATTGCACCTTGCAATGCGGAGAAATTACTGTTTGTGCATTTACAATATTCATTGATTTTTGCCATTGAAAAACGTCCAGAAATGATTGAAGCTACTGACTGAATGAAAGGAGCTGGCATCTCACTCTCTTTGAATCTTCTTTATCATGCTAAGAGGAGCAGGAAAAAGCAAAAAATTTCAGAATTGCACCTTGCAATGCGGAGAAATTACAGTTTGTGCATTTACAATATTCATTGATTTTTGCCATTGAAAAACATCCAGAAATGATTGAAGCTACTGACTGAAAGGAGCTGGCATCTCACTCTCTTTGAATCTTCTTTATCATGCTAAGAGGAGCAGGAAAAAGCAAAAAATTTCAGAATTGCACCTTGCAATGCGGAGAAATTACTGTTTGTGCATTTACAATATTCATTGATTTTTGCCATTGAAAAACATCATGTTATTCATATACCAGAAATGTTTGAAGCTACTGACTGAATGAAAGGAGCTGGCATCTCACTCTCTTTGAATCTTCGTTATCATGCTAAGAGGAGCAGGAAAAAGCAAAAAATTTCAGAATTGCACCTTGCAATGTGGAGAAATTACTGTTTGTGCATTTACAATATTCATTGATTTTTACCATTGAAAAACGTCCAGAAATGATTGAAGCTACTGACTGAATGAAAGTAGCTGGCATCTCACTCTCTTTGAATCTTCTTTATCATGCTAAGAGGAGCAGGAAAAAGCAAAAAATTTCAGACTTGCACCTTGCAATGCGGAGAAATTACTGTTTGTGCATTTACAATATTCATTGATTTTTGCCATTGAAAAACGTCCAGAAATGATTGAAGGTACTGACTGAATGAAAGGAGCTGGCATCTCACTCTCTTTGAATCTTCTTTATCATGCTAAGAGGAGCAGGAAAAAGCAAAAAATTTCAGAATTGCACCTTGCAATGCGGAGAAATTACTGTTTGTGCATTTACAATATTCATTGATTTTTGCCACTGAAAAACGTCCAGAAATGATTGAAGCTACTGACTGAATGAAAGGAGCTGGCATCTCACTCTCTTTGAATCTTCTTTATCATGCTAAGAGGAGCAGGAAAAAGCAAAAAATTTCAGAATTGCACCTTGCAATGCGGAGAAATTACAGTTTGTGCATTTACAATATTCATTGATTTTTGCCATTGAAAAACATCCAGAAATGATTGAAGCTACTGACTGAATGAAAGGAGCTGGCATCTCACTCTCTTTGAATCTTCTTTATCATGCTAAGAGGAGCAGGAAAAAGCAAAAAATTTCAGAATTGCACCTTGCAATGCGGAGAAATTACTGTTTGTGCATTTACAATATTCATTGATTTTTGCCATTGAAAAACATCATGTTATTCATATACCAGAAATGTTTGAAGCTACTGACTGAATGAAAGGAGCTGGCATCTCACTCTCTTTGAATCTTCTTTATCATGCTAAGAGGAGCAGGAAAAAGCAAAAAATTTCAGAATTGCACCTTGCAATGTGGAGAAATTACTGTTTGTGCATTTACAATATTCATTGATTTTTACCATTGAAAAACGTCCAGAAATGATTGAAGCTACTGACTGAATGAAAGTAGCTGGCATCTCACTCTCTTTGAATCTTCTTTATCATGCTAAGAGGAGCAGGAAAAAGCAAAAAATTTCAGACTTGCACCTTGCAATGCGGAGAAATTACTGTTTGTGCATTTACAATATTCATTGATTTTTGCCATTGAAAAACATCATGTTATTCATATACCAGAAATGTTTGAAGCTACTGACTGAATGAAAGGAGCTGGCATCTCACTCTCTTTGAATCTTCTTTATCATGCTAAGAGGAGCAGGAAAAAGCAAAAAATTTCAGAATTGCACCTTGCAATGCGGAGAAATTACTGTTTGTGCATTTACAATATTCATTGATTTTTGCCATTGAAAAACATCATGTTATTCATATACCAGAAATGTTTGAAGCTACTGACTGAATGAAAGGAGCTGGCATCTCACTCTCTTTGAATCTTCTTTATCATGCTAAGAGGAGCAGGAAAAAGCAAAAAATTTCAGAATTGCACCTTGCAATGCGGAGAAATTACTGTTTGTGCATTTACAATATTCATTGATTTTTGCCATTGAAAAACGTCCAGAAATGATTGAAGCTACTGACTGAATGAAAGGAGCTGGCATCTCACTCTCTTTGAATCTTCTTTATCATGCTAAGAGGAGCAGGAAAAATCAAAAAATTTCAGAATTGCACCTTGCAATGCGGAGAAATTACTGTTTGTGCATTTACAATATTCATTGATTTTTGCCATTGAAAAACATGTTATTCATATACCAGAAATGTTTGAAGCTACTGACTGAATGAAAGGAGCTGGCACCTCACTCTCTTTCAATCTTCTTTATCATGCTAAGAGGAGCGGGAAAAAGCAAAAAATTTCAGAATTGCACCTTGCAATGCGGAGAAATTACTGTTTGTGCATTTACAATATTCATTGATTTTTGCCATTGAAAAACGTCCAGAAATGATTGAAGGTACTGACTAAATGAAAGGAGCTGTCATCTCACTCTCTTTGAATCTTCTTTATCATGCTAAGAGGAGCAGGAAAAAGCAAAAAATTTCAGAATTGCACCTTGCAATGCGGAGAAATTACTGTTTGTGCATTTACAATATTCATTGATTTTTGCCATTGAAAAACGTCCAGAAATGATTGAAGCTACTGACTGAATGAAAGGAGCTGGCATCTCACTCTCTTTGAATCTTCTTTATCATGCTAAGAGGAGCAGGAAAAAGCAAAAAATTTCAGAATTGCACCTTGCAATACGGAGAAATTACAGTTTGTGCATTTACAATATTCATTGATTTTTGCCATTGAAAAACATCCAGAAATGATTGAAGCTACTGACTGAATGAAAGGAGCTGGCATCTCACTCTCTTTGAATCTTCTTTATCATGCTAAGAGGAGCAGGAAAAAGCAAAAAATTTCAGACTTGCACCTTGCAATGCGGAGAAATTACTGTTTGTGCATTTACAATATTCATTGATTTTTGCCATTGAAAAACATCATGTTATTCATATACCAGAAATGTTTGAAGCTACTGACTGAATGAAAGGAGCTGGCATCTCACTCTCTTTGAATCTTCTTTATCATGCTAAGAGGAGCAGGAAAAAGCAAAAAATTTCAGAATTGCACCTTGCAATGCGGAGAAATTACTGTTTGTGCATTTACAATATTCATTGATTTTTGCCATTGAAAAACGTCCAGAAATGATTGAAGCTACTGACTGAATGAAAGGAGCTGGCATCTCACTCTCTTTGAATCTTCTTTATCATGCTAAGAGGAGCAGGAAAAAGCAAAAAATTTCAGAATTGCACCTTGCAATGCGGAGAAATTACTGTTTGTGCATTTACAATATTCATTGATTTTTGCCATTGAAAAACATCATGTTATTCATATACCAGAAATGTTTGAAGCTACTGACTGAATGAAAGGAGCTGACATCTCACTCTCTTTGAATCTTCTTTATCATGCTAAGAGGAGCAGGAAAAAGCAAAAAATTTCAGAATTGCACCTTGCAATGCGGAGAAATTACTGTTTGTGCATTTACAATATTCATTGATTTTTGCCATTGAAAAACATCATGTTATTCATATACCAGAAATGTTTGAAGCTACTGACTGAATGAAAGGAGCTGGCATCTCACTCTCTTTGAATCTTCTTTATCATGCTAAGAGGAGCAGGAAAAAGCAAAAAATTTCAGAATTGCACCTTGCAATGCGGAGAAATTACTGTTTGTGCATTTACAATATTCATTGATTTTTGCCATTGAAAAACGTCCAGAAATGATTGAAGCTACTGACTGAATGAAAGGAGCTGGCATCTCACTCTCTTTGAATCTTCTTTATCATGCTAAGAGGAGCAGGAAAAATCAAAAAATTTCAGAATTGCACCTTGCAATGCGGAGAAATTACTGTTTGTGCATTTACAATATTCATTGATTTTTGCCATTGAAAAACATGTTATTCATATACCAGAAATGTTTGAAGCTACTGACTGAATGAAAGGAGCTGGCACCTCACTCTCTTTCAATCTTCTTTATCATGCTAAGAGGAGCGGGAAAAAGCAAAAAATTTCAGAATTGCACCTTGCAATGCGGAGAAATTACTGTTTGTGCATTTACAATATTCATTGATTTTTGCCATTGAAAAACGTCCAGAAATGATTGAAGGTACTGACTAAATGAAAGGAGCTGTCATCTCACTCTCTTTGAATCTTCTTTATCATGCTAAGAGGAGCAGGAAAAAGCAAAAAATTTCAGAATTGCACCTTGCAATGCGGAGAAATTACTGTTTGTGCATTTACAATATTCATTGATTTTTGCCATTGAAAAACGTCCAGAAATGATTGAAGCTACTGACTGAATGAAAGGAGCTGGCATCTCACTCTCTTTGAATCTTCTTTATCATGCTAAGAGGAGCAGGAAAAAGCAAAAAATTTCAGAATTGCACCTTGCAATACGGAGAAATTACAGTTTGTGCATTTACAATATTCATTGATTTTTGCCATTGAAAAACATCCAGAAATGATTGAAGCTACTGACTGAATGAAAGGAGCTGGCATCTCACTCTCTTTGAATCTTCTTTATCATGCTAAGAGGAGCAGGAAAAAGCAAAAAATTTCAGACTTGCACCTTGCAATGCGGAGAAATTACTGTTTGTGCATTTACAATATTCATTGATTTTTGCCATTGAAAAACATCATGTTATTCATATACCAGAAATGTTTGAAGCTACTGACTGAATGAAAGGAGCTGGCATCTCACTCTCTTTGAATCTTCTTTATCATGCTAAGAGGAGCAGGAAAAAGCAAAAAATTTCAGAATTGCACCTTGCAATGCGGAGAAATTACTGTTTGTGCATTTACAATATTCATTGATTTTTGCCATTGAAAAACGTCCAGAAATGATTGAAGCTACTGACTGAATGAAAGGAGCTGGCATCTCACTCTCTTTGAATCTTCTTTATCATGCTAAGAGGAGCAGGAAAAAGCAAAAAATTTCAGAATTGCACCTTGCAATGCGGAGAAATTACTGTTTGTGCATTTACAATATTCATTGATTTTTGCCATTGAAAAACATCATGTTATTCATATACCAGAAATGTTTGAAGCTACTGACTGAATGAAAGGAGCTGACATCTCACTCTCTTTGAATCTTCTTTATCATGCTAAGAGGAGCAGGAAAAAGCAAAAAATTTCAGAATTGCACCTTGCAATGCGGAGAAATTACTGTTTGTGCATTTACAATATTCATTGATTTTTGCCATTGAAAAACGTCCAGAAATGATTGAAGCTACTGACTGAATGAAAGGAGCTGGCATCTCACTCTCTTTGAATCTTCTTTATCATGCTAAGAGGAGCAGGAAAAAGCAAAAAATTTCAGAATTGCACCTTGCAATGCGGAGAAATTACTGTTTGTGCATTTACAATATTCATTGATTTTTGCCATTGAAAAACATCATGTTATTCATATACCAGAAATGTTTGAAGCTACTGACTGAATGAAAGGAGCTGGCATCTCACTCTCTTTGAATCTTCTTTATCATGCTAAGAGGAGCAGGAAAAAGCAAAAAATTTCAGAATTGCACCTTGCAATGTGGAGAAATTACTGTTTGTGCATTTACAATATTCATTGATTTTTGCCATTGAAAAACATCATGTTATTCATATACCAGAAATGTTTGAAGCTACTGACTGAATGAAAGGAGCTGGCATCTCACTCTCTTTGAATCTTCTTTATCATGCTAAGAGGAGCAGGAAAAAGCAAAAAATTTCAGAATTGCACCTTGCAATGTGGAGAAATTACTGTTTGTGCATTTACAATATTCATTGATTTTTACCATTGAAAAACGTCCAGAAATGATTGAAGCTACTGACTGAATGAAAGTAGCTGGCATCTCACTCTCTTTGAATCTTCTTTATCATGCTAAGAGGAGCAGGAAAAAGCAAAAAATTTCAGACTTGCACCTTGCAATGCGGAGAAATTACTGTTTGTGCATTTACAATATTCATTGATTTTTGCCATTGAAAAACATCATGTTATTCATATACCAGAAATGTTTGAAGCTACTGACTGAATGAAAGGAGCTGGCATCTCACTCTCTTTGAATCTTCTTTATCATGCTAAGAGGAGCAGGAAAAAGCAAAAAATTTCAGAATTGCACCTTGCAATGCGGAGAAATTACTGTTTGTGCATTTACAATATTCATTGATTTTTGCCATTGAAAAACGTCCAGAAATGATTGAAGCTACTGACTGAATGAAAGGAGCTGGCATCTCACTCTCTTTGAATCTTCTTTATCATGCTAAGAGGAGCAGGAAAAAGCAAAAAATTTCAGAATTGCACCTTGCAATGCGGAGAAATTACTGTTTGTGCATTTACAATATTCATTGATTTTTGCCATTGAAAAACATGTTATTCATATACCAGAAATGTTTGAAGCTACTGACTGAATGAAAGGAGCTGACATCTCACTCTCTTTGAATCTTCTTTATCATGCTAAGAGGAGCAGGAAAAAGCAAAAAATTTCAGAATTGCACCTTGCAATGCGGAGAAATTACTGTTTGTGCATTTACAATATTCATTGATTTTTGCCATTGAAAAACGTCCAGAAATGATTGAAGCTACTGACTGAATGAAAGGAGCTGGCATCTCACTCTCTTTGAATCTTCTTTATCATGCTAAGAGGAGCAGGAAAAAGCAAAAAATTTCAGAATTGCACCTTGCAATGCGGAGAAATTACTGTTTGTGCATTTACAATATTCATTGATTTTTGCCATTGAAAAACATCATGTTATTCATATACCAGAAATGTTTGAAGCTACTGACTGAATGAAAGGAGCTGGCATCTCACTCTCTTTGAATCTTCTTTATCATGCTAAGAGGAGCAGGAAAAAGCAAAAAATTTCAGAATTGCACCTTGCAATGTGGAGAAATTACTGTTTGTGCATTTACAATATTCATTGATTTTTGCCATTGAAAAACATCATGTTATTCATATACCAGAAATGTTTGAAGCTACTGACTGAATGAAAGGAGCTGGCATCTCACTCTCTTTGAATCTTCTTTATCATGCTAAGAGGAGCAGGAAAAAGCAAAAAATTTCAGAATTGCACCTTGCAATGTGGAGAAATTACTGTTTGTGCATTTACAATATTCATTGATTTTTACCATTGAAAAACGTCCAGAAATGATTGAAGCTACTGACTGAATGAAAGTAGCTGGCATCTCACTCTCTTTGAATCTTCTTTATCATGCTAAGAGGAGCAGGAAAAAGCAAAAAATTTCAGACTTGCACCTTGCAATGCGGAGAAATTACTGTTTGTGCATTTACAATATTCATTGATTTTTGCCATTGAAAAACATCATGTTATTCATATACCAGAAATGTTTGAAGCTACTGACTGAATGAAAGGAGCTGGCATCTCACTCTCTTTGAATCTTCTTTATCATGCTAAGAGGAGCAGGAAAAAGCAAAAAATTTCAGAATTGCACCTTGCAATGTGGAGAAATTACTGTTTGTGCATTTACAATATTCATTGATTTTTACCATTGAAAAACGTCCAGAAATGATTGAAGCTACTGACTGAATGAAAGTAGCTGGCATCTCACTCTCCTTGAATCTTCTTTATCATGCTAAGAGGAGCAGGAAAAAGCAAAAAATTTCAGACTTGCACCTTGCAATGCGGAGAAATTACTGTTTGTGCATTTACAATATTCATTGATTTTTGCCATTGAAAAACATCATGTTATTCATATACCAGAAATGTTTGAAGCTACTGACTGAATCAAAGGAGCTGGCATCTCACTCTCTTTGAATCTTCTTTATCATGCTAAGAGGAGCAGGAAAAAGCAAAAAATTTCAGAATTGCACCTTGCAATGCGGAGAAATTACTGTTTGTGCATTTACAATATTCATTGATTTTTGCCATTGAAAAACATCATGTTATTCATATACCAGAAATGTTTGAAGCTACTGACTGAATGAAAGGAGCTGGCATCTCACTCTCTTTGAATCTTCTTTATCATGCTAAGAGGAGCAGGAAAAAGCAAAAAATTTCAGAATTGCACCTTGCAATGCGGAGAAATTACTGTTTGTGCATTTACAATATTCATTGATTTTTGCCATTGAAAAACATCATGTTATTCATATACCAGAAATGTTTGAAGCTACTGACTGAATGAAAGGAGCTGGCATCTCACTCTCTTTGAATCTTCTTTATCATGCTAAGAGGAGCAGGAAAAAGCAAAAAATTTCAGAATTGCACCTTGCAATGTGGAGAAATTACTGTTTGTGCATTTACAATATTCATTGATTTTTACCATTGAAAAACGTCCAGAAATGATTGAAGCTACTGACTGCATGAAAGTAACTGGCATCTCACTCTCTTTGAATCTTCTTTATCATGCTAAGAGGAGCAGGAAAAAGCAAAAAATTTCAGACTTGCACCTTGCAATGCGGAGAAATTACTGTTTGTGCATTTACAATATTCATTGATTTTTGCCATTGAAAAACATCATGTTATTCATATACCAGAAATGTTTGAAGCTACTGACTGAATGAAAGGAGCTGGCATCTCACTCTCTTTGAATCTTCTTTATCATGCTAAGAGGAGCAGGAAAAAGCAAAAAATTTCAGAATTGCACCTTGCAATGCGGAGAAATTACTGTTTGTGCATTTACAATATTCATTGATTTTTGCCATTGAAAAACGTCCAGAAATGATTGAAGCTACTGACTGAATGAAAGGAGCTGGCATCTCACTCTCTTTGAATCTTCTTTATCATGCTAAGAGGAGCAGGAAAAAGCAAAAAATTTCAGACTTGCACCTTGCAATGCGGAGAAATTACTGTTTGTGCATTTACAATATTCATTGATTTTTGCCATTGAAAAACATGTTTTTCATATACCAGAAATGTTTGAAGCTACTGACTGAATGAAAGGAGCTGGCATCTCACTCTCTTTGAATCTTCTTTATCATGCTAGGATTAACAGGAAAAAGCAAAAAATTTCAGAATTGCACCTTGCAATGTGGAGATATTACTGTTTGTGCATTTACAATATTCATTGATTTTTGCCATTGAAAAACATGTTTTTCATATACCAGAAATGTTTGAAGCTACTGACTGAATGAAAGGAGCTGGCATCTCACTCTCTTTGAATCTTCTTTATCATGCTAGGATTAACAGGAAAAAGCTAAAAATTTCAGAATTGCACCGTGCAATGTGGAGATATTACTGTTGTGCATTTACAATATTCATTGATTTTTGCCATTGAAAAACATGTTTTTCATATACCAGAAATGTTTGAAGCTACTGACTGAATGAAAGGAGCTGGCATCTCACTCTCTTTGAATCTTCTTTATCATGCTAGGATTAGCAGGAAAAAGCAAAAAATTTCAGAATTGCACCTTGCAATGTGGAGATATTACTGTTTGTGCATTTACAATATTCATTGATTTTTGCCATTGAAAAACATGTTTTTCATATACCAGAAATGTTTGAAGCTACTGACTGAATGAAAGGAGCTGGCATCTCACTCTCTTTGAATCTTCTTTATCATGCTAGGATTAACAGGAAAAAGCAAAAAATTTCAGAATTGCACCTTGCAATGTGGAGATATTACTGTTTGTGCATTTACAATATTCATTGATTTTTGCCATTGAAAAACATGTTTTTCATATACCAGAAATGTTTGAAGCTACTGACTGAATGAAAGGAGCTGGCATCTCACTCTCTTTGAATCTTCTTTATCATGCTAGGATTAACAGGAAAAAGCTAAAAATTTCAGAATTGCACCGTGCAATGTGGAGATATTACTGTTTGTGCATTTACAATATTCATTGATTTTTGCCATTGAAAAACATGTTTTTCATATACCAGAAATGTTTGAAGCTACTGACTGAATGAAAGGAGCTGGCATCTCACTCTCTTTGAATCTTCTTTATCATGCTAGGATTAGCAGGAAAAAGCAAAAAATTTCAGAATTGCACCTTGCAATGTGGAGATATTACTGTTTGTGCATTTACAATATTCATTGATTTTTGCCATTGAAAAACATGTTTTTCATATACCAGAAATGTTTGAAGCTACTGACTGAATGAAAGGAGCTGGCATCTCACTCTCTTTGAATCTTCTTTATCATGCTAGGATTAACAGGAAAAAGCTAAAAATTTCAGAATTGCACCGTGCAATGTGGAGATATTACTGTTTGTGCATTTACAATATTCATTGATTTTTGCCATTGAAAAACATGTTTTTCATATACCAGAAATGTTTGAAGCTACTGACTGAATGAAAGGAGCTGGCATCTCACTCTCTTTGAATCTTCTTTATCATGCTAGGATTAGCAGGAAAAAGCAAAAAATTTCAGAATTGCACCTTGCAATGTGGAGATATTACTGTTTGTGCATTTACAATATTCATTGATTTTTGCCATTGAAAAACATGTTTTTCATATACCAGAAATGTTTGAAGCTACTGACTGAATGAAAGGAGCTGGCATCTCACTCTCTTTGAATCTTCTTTATCATGCTAGGATTAACAGGAAAAAGCAAAGAATTTCAGAATTGCACCTTGCAATGTGGAGATATTACTGTTTGTGCATTTACAATATTCATTGATTTTTGCCATTGAAAAACATGTTTTTCATATACCAGAAATGTTTGAAGCTACTGACTGAATGAAAGGAGCTGGCATCTCACTCTCTTTGAATCTTCTTTATCATGCTAGGATTAACAGGAAAAAGCTAAAAATTTCAGAATTGCACCGTGCAATGTGGAGATATTACTGTTTGTGCATTTACAATATTCATTGATTTTTGCCATTGAAAAACATGTTTTTCATATACCAGAAATGTTTGAAGCTACTGACTGAATGAAAGGAGCTGGCATCTCACTCTCTTTGAATCTTCTTTATCATGCTAGGATTAGCAGGAAAAAGCAAAAAATTTCAGAATTGCTCCTTGCAATGTGGAGATATTACTGTTTGTGCATTTACAATATTCATTGATTTTTGCCATTGAAAAACATGTTTTTCATATACCAGAAATGTTTGAAGCTACTGACTGAATGAAAGGAGCTGGCATCTCACTCTCTTTGAATCTTCTTTATCATGCTAGGATTAACAGGAAAAAGCAAAAAATTTCAGAATTGCACCTTGCAATGTGGAGATATTACTGTTTGTGCATTTACAATATTCATTGATTTTTGCCATTGAAAAACATGTTTTTCATATACCAGAAATGTTTGAAGCTACTGACTGAATGAAAGGAGCTGGCATCTCACTCTCTTTGAATCTTCTTTATCATGCTAGGATTAACAGGAAAAAGCAAAAAATTTCAGAATTGCACCTTGCAATGTGGAGATATTACTGTTTGTGCATTTACAATATTCATTGATTTTTGCCATTGAAAAACATGTTTTTCATATACCAGAAATGTTTGAAGCTACTGACTGAATGAAAGGAGCTGGCATCTCAACCTCTTTGAATCTTCTTTATCATGCTAGGATTAACAGGAAAAAGCTAAAAATTTCAGAATTGCACCGTGCAATGTGGAGATATTACTGTTTGTGCATTTACAATATTCATTGATTTTTGCCATTGAAAAACATGTTTTTCATATACCAGAAATGTTTGAAGCTACTGACTGAATGAAAGGAGCTGGCATCTCACTCTCTTTGAATCTTCTTTATCATGCTAGGATTAGCAGGAAAAAGCAAAAAATTTCAGAATTGCACCTTGCAATGTGGAGATATTACTGTTTGTGCATGTACAATATTCATTGATTTTTGCCATTGAAAAACATGTTTTTCATATACCAGAAATGTTTGAAGCTACTGACTGAATGAAAGGAGCTGGCATCTCACTCTCTTTGAATCTTCTTTATCATGCTAGGATTAACAGGAAAAAGCTAAAAATTTCAGAATTGCACCGTGCAATGTGGAGATATTACTGTTTGTGCATTTACAATATTCATTGATTTTTGCCATTGAAAAACATGTTTTTCATATACCAGAAATGTTTGAAGCTACTGACTGAATGAAAGGAGCTGGCATCTCACTCTCTTTGAATCTTCTTTATCATGCTAGGATTAGCAGGAAAAAGCAAAAAATTTCAGAATTGCACCTTGCAATGTGGAGATATTACTGTTTGTGCATTTACAATATTCATTGATTTTTGCCATTGAAAAACATGTTTTTCATATACCAGAAATGTTTGAAGCTACTGACTGAATGAAAGGAGCTGGCATCTCACTCTCTTTGAATCTTCTTTATCATGCTAGGATTAACAGGAAAAAGCAAAAAATTTCAGAATTGCACCTTGCAATGTGGAGATATTACTGTTTGTGCATTTACAATATTCATTGATTTTTGCCATTGAAAAACATGTTTTTCATATACCAGAAATGTTTGAAGCTACTGACTGAATGAAAGGAGCTGGCATCTCACTCTCTTTGAATCTTCTTTATCATGCTAGGATTAACAGGAAAAAGCTAAAAATTTCAGAATTGCACCGTGCAATGTGGAGATATTACTGTTTGTGCATTTACAATATTCATTGATTTTTGCCATTGAAAAACATGTTTTTCATATACCAGAAATGTTTGAAGCTACTGACTGAATGAAAGGAGCTGGCATCTCACTCTCTTTGAATCTTCTTTATCATGCTAGGATTAGCAGGAAAAAGCAAAAAATTTCAGAATTGCACCTTGCAATGTGGAGATATTACTGTTTGTGCATTTACAATATTCATTGATTTTTGCCATTGAAAAACATGTTTTTCATATACCAGAAATGTTTGAAGCTACTGACTGAATGAAAGGAGCTGGCATCTCACTCTCTTTGAATCTTCTTTATCATGCTAGGATTAACAGGAAAAAGCTAAAAATTTCAGAATTGCACCGTGCAATGTGGAGATATTACTGTTTGTGCATTTACAATATTCATTGATTTTTGCCATTGAAAAACATGTTTTTCATATACCAGAAATGTTTGAAGCTACTGACTGAATGAAAGGAGCTGGCATCTCACTCTCTTTGAATCTTCTTTATCATGCTAGGATTAGCAGGAAAAAGCAAAAAATTTCAGAATTGCACCTTGCAATGTGGAGATATTACTGTTTGTGCATTTACAATATTCATTGATTTTTGCCATTGAAAAACATGTTTTTCATATACCATAAATGTTTGAAGCTACTGACTGAATGAAAGGAGCTGGCATCTCACTCTCTTTGAATCTTCTTTATCATGCTAGGATTAACAGGAAAAAGCTAAAAATTTCAGAATTGCACCGTGCAATGTGGAGATATTACTGTTTGTGCATTTACAATATTCATTGATTTTTGCCATTGAAAAACATGTTTTTCATATACCAGAAATGTTTGAAGCTACTGACTGAATGAAAGGAGCTGGCATCTCACTCTCTTTGAATCTTCTTTATCATGCTAGGATTAGCAGGAAAAAGCAAAAAATTTCAGAATTGCACCTTGCAATGTGGAGATATTACTGTTTGTGCATTTACAATATTCATTGATTTTTGCCATTGAAAAACATGTTTTTCATATACCAGAAATGTTTGAAGCTACTGACTGAATGAAAGGAGCTGGCATCTCACTCTCTTTGAATCTTCTTTATCATGCTAGGATTAACAGGAAAAAGCTAAAAATTTCAGAATTGCACCGTGCAATGTGGAGATATTACTGTTTGTGCATTTACAATATTCATTGATTTTTGCCATTGAAAAACATGTTTTTCATATACCAGAAATGTTTGAAGCTACTGACTGAATGAAAGGAGCTGGCATCTCACTCTCTTTGAATCTTCTTTATCATGCTAGGATTAGCAGGAAAAAGCAAAAAATTTCAGAATTGCTCCTTGCAATGTGGAGATATTACTGTTTGTGCATTTACAATATTCATTGATTTTTGCCATTGAAAAACATGTTTTTCATATACCAGAAATGTTTGAAGCTACTGACTGAATGAAAGGAGCTGGCATCTCACTCTCTTTGAATCTTCTTTATCATGCTAGGATTAACAGGAAAAAGCAAAAAATTTCAGAATTGCACCTTGCAATGTGGAGATATTACTGTTTGTGCATTTACAATATTCATTGATTTTTGCCATTGAAAAACATGTTTTTCATATACCAGAAATGTTTGAAGCTACTGACTGAATGAAAGGAGCTGGCATCTCACTCTCTTTGAATCTTCTTTATCATGCTAGGATTAACAGGAAAAAGCAAAAAATTTCAGAATTGCACCTTGCAATGTGGAGATATTACTGTTTGTGCATTTACAATATTCATTGATTTTTGCCATTGAAAAACATGTTTTTCATATACCAGAAATGTTTGAAGCTACTGACTGAATGAAAGGAGCTGGCATCTCAACCTCTTTGAATCTTCTTTATCATGCTAGGATTAACAGGAAAAAGCTAAAAATTTCAGAATTGCAACGTGCAATGTGGAGATATTACTGTTTGTGCATTTACAATATTCATTGATTTTTGCCATTGAAAAACATGTTTTTCATATACCAGAAATGTTTGAAGCTACTGACTGAATGAAAGGAGCTGGCATCTCACTCTCTTTGAATCTTCTTTATCATGCTAGGATTAGCAGGAAAAAGCAAAAAATTTCAGAATTGCAC
Organism: Phyllobates terribilis; assembly: GCF_046119375.1. Lineage (NCBI taxonomy): Eukaryota > Metazoa > Chordata > Amphibia > Anura > Dendrobatidae > Phyllobates > Phyllobates terribilis. The sequence goes on from NW_027363456.1 coordinate 787,816, forward strand.
CTTGCAATGTGGAGATATTACTGTTTGTGCATGTACAATATTCATTGATTTTTGCCATTGAAAAACATGTTTTTCATATACCAGAAATGTTTGAAGCTACTGACTGAATGAAAGGAGCTGGCATCTCACTCTCTTTGAATCTTCTTTATCATGCTAGGATTAACAGGAAAAAGCTAAAAATTTCAGAATTGCACCGTGCAATGTGGAGATATTACTGTTTGTGCATTTACAATATTCATTGATTTTTGCCATTGAAAAACATGTTTTTCATATACCAGAAATGTTTGAAGCTACTGACTGAATGAAAGGAGCTGGCATCTCACTCTCTTTGAATCTTCTTTATCATGCTAGGATTAGCAGGAAAAAGCAAAAAATTTCAGAATTGCACCTTGCAATGTGGAGATATTACTGTTTGTGCATTTACAATATTCATTGATTTTTGCCATTGAAAAACATGTTTTTCATATACCAGAAATGTTTGAAGCTACTGACTGAATGAAAGGAGCTGGCATCTCACTCTCTTTGAATCTTCTTTATCATGCTAGGATTAACAGGAAAAAGCAAAAAATTTCAGAATTGCACCTTGCAATGTGGAGATATTACTGTTTGTGCATTTACAATATTCATTGATTTTTGCCATTGAAAAACATGTTTTTCATATACCAGAAATGTTTGAAGCTACTGACTGAATGAAAGGAGCTGGCATCTCACTCTCTTTGAATCTTCTTTATCATGCTAGGATTAACAGGAAAAAGCTAAAAATTTCAGAATTGCACCGTGCAATGTGGAGATATTACTGTTTGTGCATTTACAATATTCATTGATTTTTGCCATTGAAAAACATGTTTTTCATATACCAGAAATGTTTGAAGCTACTGACTGAATGAAAGGAGCTGGCATCTCACTCTCTTTGAATCTTCTTTATCATGCTAGGATTAGCAGGAAAAAGCAAAAAATTTCAGAATTGCACCTTGCAATGTGGAGATATTACTGTTTGTGCATTTACAATATTCATTGATTTTTGCCATTGAAAAACATGTTTTTCATATACCAGAAATGTTTGAAGCTACTGACTGAATGAAAGGAGCTGGCATCTCACTCTCTTTGAATCTTCTTTATCATGCTAGGATTAACAGGAAAAAGCTAAAAATTTCAGAATTGCACCGTGCAATGTGGAGATATTACTGTTTGTGCATTTACAATATTCATTGATTTTTGCCATTGAAAAACATGTTTTTCATATACCAGAAATGTTTGAAGCTACTGACTGAATGAAAGGAGCTGGCATCTCACTCTCTTTGAATCTTCTTTATCATGCTAGGATTAACAGGAAAAAGCTAAAAATTTCAGAATTGCACCGTGCAATGTGGAGATATTACTGTTTGTGCATTTACAATATTCATTGATTTTTGCCATTGAAAAACATGTTTTTCATATACCAGAAATGTTTGAAGCTACTGACTGAATGAAAGGAGCTGGCATCTCACTCTCTTTGAATCTTCTTTATCATGCTAGGATTAGCAGGAAAAAGCAAAAAATTTCAGAATTGCACCTTGCAATGTGGAGATATTACTGTTTGTGCATTTACAATATTCATTGATTTTTGCCATTGAAAAACATGTTTTTCATATACCAGAAATGTTTGAAGCTACTGACTGAATGAAAGGAGCTGGCATCTCACTCTCTTTGAATCTTCTTTATCATGCTAGGATTAACAGGAAAAAGCAAAAAATTTCAGAATTGCACCTTGCAATGTGGAGATATTACTGTTTGTGCATTTACAATATTCATTGATTTTTGCCATTGAAAAACATGTTTTTCATATACCAGAAATGTTTGAAGCTACTGACTGAATGAAAGGAGCTGGCATCTCACTCTCTTTGAATCTTCTTTATCATGCTAGGATTAACAGGAAAAAGCTAAAAATTTCAGCATTGCACCGTGCAATGTGGAGATATTAGTTTGTGCATTTACAATATTCATTGATTTTTGCCATTGAAAAACATGTTTTTCATATACCAGAAATGTTTGAAGCTACTGACTGAATGAAAGGAGCTGGCATCTCACTCTCTTTGAATCTTCTTCATCATGCTAGGATTAACAGGAAAAAGCTAAAAATTTCAGAATTGCACCGTGCAATGTGGAGATATTACTGTTTGTGCATTTACAATATTCATTGATTTTTGCCATTGAAAAACATGTTTTTCATATACCAGAAATGTTTGAAGCTACTGACTGAATGAAAGGAGCTGGCATCTCACTCTCTTTGAATCTTCTTTATCATGCTAGGATTAGCAGGAAAAAGCAAAAAATTTCAGAATTGCACCTTGCAATGTGGAGATATTACTGTTTGTGCATTTACAATATTCATTGATTTTTGCCATTGAAAAACATGTTTTTCATATACCAGAAAAGTTTGAAGCTACTGACTGAATGAAAGGAGCTGGCATCTCACTCTCTTTGAAACTTCTTTATCATGCTAGGATTAACAGGAAAAAGCTAAAAATTTCAGAATTGCACCGTGCAATGTGGAGATATTACTGTTTGTGCATTTACAATATTCATTGATTTTTGCCATTGAAAAACATGTTTTTCATATACCAGAAATGTTTGAAGCTACTGACTGAATGAAAGGAGCTGGCATCTCACTCTCTTTGAATCTTCTTTATCATGCTAGGATTAGCAGGAAAAAGCAAAAAATTTCAGAATTGCACCTTGCAATGTGGAGATATTACTGTTTGTGCATTTACAATATTCATTGATTTTTGCCATTGAAAAACATGTTTTTCATATACCAGAAATGTTTGAAGCTACTGACTGAATGAAAGGAGCTGGCATCTCACTCTCTTTGAATCTTCTTTATCATGCTAGGATTAACAGGAAAAAGCAAAAAATTTCAGAATTGCACCTTGCAATGTGGAGATATTACTGTTTGTGCATTTACAATATTCATTGATTTTTGCCATTGAAAAACATGTTTTTCATATACCAGAAATGTTTGAAGCTACTGACTGAATGAAAGGAGCTGGCATCTCACTCTCTTTGAAACTTCTTTATCATGCTAGGATTAACAGGAAAAAGCTAAAAATTTCAGAATTGCACCGTGCAATGTGGAGATATTACTGTTTGTGCATTTACAATATTCATTGATTTTTGCCATTGAAAAACATGTTTTTCATATACCAGAAATGTTTGAAGCTACTGACTGAATGAAAGGAGCTGGCATCTCACTCTCTTTGAATCTTCTTTATCATGCTAGGATTAGCAGGAAAAAGCAAAAAATTTCAGAATTGCACCTTGCAATGTGGAGATATTACTGTTTGTGCATTTACAATATTCATTGATTTTTGCCATTGAAAAACATGTTTTTCATATACCAGAAATGTTTGAAGCTACTGACTGAATGAAAGGAGCTGGCATCTCACTCTCTTTGAATCTTCTTTATCATGCTAGGATTAACAGGAAAAAGCAAAAAATTTCAGAATTGCACCTTGCAATGTGGAGATATTACTGTTTGTGCATTTACAATATTCATTGATTTTTGCCATTGAAAAACATGTTTTTCATATACCAGAAATGTTTGAAGCTACTGACTGAATGAAAGGAGCTGGCATCTCAACCTCTTTGAATCTTCTTTATCATGCTAGGATTAACAGGAAAAAGTTAAAAATTTCAGAATTGCACAGTGCAATGTGGAGATATTACTGTTTGTGCATTTACAATATTCATTGATTTTTGCCATTGAAAAACATGTTTTTCATATACCAGAAATGTTTGAAGCTACTGACTGAATGAAAGGAGCTGGCATCTCACTCTCTTTGAATCTTCTTTATCATGCTAGGATTAGCAGGAAAAAGCAAAAAATTTCAGAATTGCACCTTGCAATGTGGAGATATTACTGTTTGTGCATGTACAATATTCATTGATTTTTTCCATTGAAAAACATGTTTTTCATATACCAGAAATGTTTGAAGCTACTGACTGAATGAAAGGAGCTGGCATCTCACTCTCTTTGAATCTTCTTTATCATGCTAGGATTAACAGGAAAAAGCTAAAAATTTCAGAATTGCACCGTGCAATGTGGAGATATTACTGTTTGTGCATTTACAATATTCATTGATTTTTGCCATTGAAAAACATGTTTTTCATATACCAGAAATGTTTGAAGCTACTGACTGAATGAAAGGAGCTGGCATCTCACTCTCTTTGAATCTTCTTTATCATGCTAGGATTAGCAGGAAAAAGCAAAAAATTTCAGAATTGCACCTTGCAATGTGGAGATATTACTGTTTGTGCATTTACAATATTCATTGATTTTTGCCATTGAAAAACATGTTTTTCATATACCAGAAATGTTTGAAGCTACTGACTGAATGAAAGGAGCTGGCATCTCACTCTCTTTGAATCTTCTTTATCATGCTAGGATTAACAGGAAAAAGCAAAAAATTTCAGAATTGCACCTTGCAATGTGGAGATATTACTGTTTGTGCATTTACAATATTCATTGATTTTTGCCATTGAAAAACATGTTTTTCATATACCAGAAATGTTTGAAGCTACTGACTGAATGAAAGGAGCTGGCATCTCACTCTCTTTGAATCTTCTTTATCATGCTAGGATTAACAGGAAAAAGCTAAAAATTTCAGAATTGCACCGTGCAATGTGGAGATATTACTGTTTGTGCATTTACAATATTCATTGATTTTTGCCATTGAAAAACATGTTTTTCATATACCAGAAATGTTTGAAGCTACTGACTGAATGAAAGGAGCTGGCATCTCACTCTCTTTGAATCTTCTTTATCATGCTAGGATTAGCAGGAAAAAGCAAAAAATTTCAGAATTGCACCTTGCAATGTGGAGATATTACTGTTTGTGCATTTACAATATTCATTGATTTTTGCCATTGAAAAACATGTTTTTCATATACCAGAAATGTTTGAAGCTACTGACTGAATGAAAGGAGCTGGCATCTCACTCTCTTTGAATCTTCTTTATCATGCTAGGATTAACAGGAAAAAGCTAAAAATTTCAGAATTGCACCGTGCAATGTGGAGATATTACTGTTTGTGCATTTACAATATTCATTGATTTTTGCCATTGAAAAACATGTTTTTCATATACCAGAAATGTTTGAAGCTACTGACTGAATGAAAGGAGCTGGCATCTCACTCTCTTTGAATCTTCTTTATCATGCTAGGATTAGCAGGAAAAAGCAAAAAATTTCAGAATTGCACCTTGCAATGTGGAGATATTACTGTTTGTGCATTTACAATATTCATTGATTTTTGCCATTGAAAAACATGTTTTTCATATACCAGAAATGTTTGAAGCTACTGACTGAATGAAAGGAGCTGGCATCTCACTCTCTTTGAATCTTCTTTATCATGCTAGGATTAACAGGAAAAAGCTAAAAATTTCAGAATTGCACCGTGCAATGTGGAGATATTACTGTTTGTGCATTTACAATATTCATTGATTTTTGCCATTGAAAAACATGTTTTTCATATACCAGAAATGTTTGAAGCTACTGACTGAATGAAAGGAGCTGGCATCTCACTCTCTTTGAATCTTCTTTATCATGCTAGGATTAGCAGGAAAAAGCAAAAAATTTCAGAATTGCACCTTGCAATGTGGAGATATTACTGTTTGTGCATTTACAATATTCATTGATTTTTGCCATTGAAAAACATGTTTTTCATATACCAGAAATGTTTGAAGCTACTGACTGAATGAAAGGAGCTGGCATCTCACTCTCTTTGAATCTTCTTTATCATGCTAGGATTAACAGGAAAAAGCAAAAAATTTCAGAATTGCACCTTGCAATGTGGAGATATTACTGTTTGTGCATTTACAATATTCATTGATTTTTGCCATTGAAAAACATGTTTTTCATATACCAGAAATGTTTGAAGCTACTGACTGAATGAAAGGAGCTGGCATCTCACTCTCTTTGAATCTTCTTTATCATGCTAGGATTAACAGGAAAAAGCTAAAAATTTCAGCATTGCACCGTGCAATGTGGAGATATTAGTTTGTGCATTTACAATATTCATTGATTTTTGCCATTGAAATTCATGTTTTTCATATACCAGAAATGTTTGAAGCTACTGACTGAATGAAAGGAGCTGGCATCTCACTCTCTTTGAATCTTCTTTATCATGCTAGGATTAACAGGAAAAAGCAAAAAATTTCAGAATTGCACCTTGCAATGTGGAGATATTACTGTTTGTGCATTTACAATATTCATTGATTTTTGCCATTGAAAAACATGTTTTTCATATACCAGAAATGTTTGAAGCTACTGACTGAATGAAAGGAGCTGGCATCTCACTCTCTTTGAATCTTCTTTATCATGCTAGGATTAACAGGAAAAAGCTAAAAATTTCAGAATTGCACCGTGCAATGTGGAGATATTACTGTTTGTGCATTTACAATATTCATTGATTTTTGCCATTGAAAAACATGTTTTTCATATACCAGAAATGTTTGAAGCTACTGACTGAATGAAAGGAGCTGGCATCTCACTCTCTTTGAATCTTCTTTATCATGCTAGGATTAGCAGGAAAAAGCAAAAAATTTCAGAATTGCACCTTGCAATGTGGAGATATTACTGTTTGTGCATTTACAATATTCATTGATTTTTGCCATTGAAAAACATGTTTTTCATATACCAGAAATGTTTGAAGCTACTGACTGAATGAAAGGAGCTGGCATCTCACTCTCTTTGAATCTTCTTTATCATGCTAGGATTAACAGGAAAAAGCTAAAAATTTCAGCATTGCACCGTGCAATGTGGAGATATTAGTTTGTGCATTTACAATATTCATTGATTTTTGCCATTGAAATTCATGTTTTTCATATACCAGAAATGTTTGAAGCTACTGACTGAATGAAAGGAGCTGGCATCTCACTCTCTTTGAATCTTCTTTATCATGCTAGGATTAACAGGAAAAAGCAAAAAATTTCAGAATTGCACCTTGCAATGTGGAGATATTACTGTTTGTGCATTTACAATATTCATTGATTTTTGCCATTGAAAAACATGTTTTTCATATACCAGAAATGTTTGAAGCTACTGACTGAATGAAAGGAGCTGGCATCTCACTCTCTTTGAATCTTCTTTATCATGCTAGGATTAACAGGAAAAAGCTAAAAATTTCAGAATTGCACCGTGCAATGTGGAGATATTACTGTTTGTGCATTTACAATATTCATTGATTTTTGCCATTGAAAAACATGTTTTTCATATACCAGAAATGTTTGAAGCTACTGACTGAATGAAAGGAGCTGGCATCTCACTCTCTTTGAATCTTCTTTATCATGCTAGGATTAGCAGGAAAAAGCAAAAAATTTCAGAATTGCACCTTGCAATGTGGAGATATTACTGTTTGTGCATTTACAATATTCATTGATTTTTGCCATTGAAAAACATGTTTTTCATATACCAGAAATGTTTGAAGCTACTGACTGAATGAAAGGAGCTGGCATCTCACTCTCTTTGAATCTTCTTTATCATGCTAGGATTAACAGGAAAAAGCTAAAAATTTCAGAATTGCACCTTGCAATGTGGAGATATTACTGTTTGTGCATTTACAATATTCATTGATTTTTGCCATTGAAAAACATGTTTTTCATATACCAGAAATGTTTGAAGCTACTGACTGAATGAAAGGAGCTGGCATCTCACTCTCTTTGAATCTTCTTTATCATGCTAGGATTAGCAGGAAAAAGCAAAAAATTTCAGAATTGCACCTTGCAATGTGGAGATATTACTGTTTGTGCATTTACAATATTCATTGATTTTTGCCATTGAAAAACATGTTTTTCATATACCAGAAATGTTTGAAGCTACTGACTGAATGAAAGGAGCTGGCATCTCACTCTCTTTGAATCTTCTTTATCATGCTAGGATTAACAGGAAAAAGCAAAAAATTTCAGAATTGCACCTTGCAATGTGGAGATATTACTGTTTGTGCATTTACAATATTCATTGATTTTTGCCATTGAAAAACATGTTTTTCATATACCAGAAATGTTTGAAGCTACTGACTGAATGAAAGGAGCTGGCATCTCACTCTCTTTGAATCTTCTTTATCATGCTAGGATTAACAGGAAAAAGCTAAAAATTTCAGAATTGCACCGTGCAATGTGGAGATATTACTGTTTGTGCATTTACAATATTCATTGATTTTTGCCATTGAAAAACATGTTTTTCATATACCAGAAATGTTTGAAGCTACTGACTGAATGAAAGGAGCTGGCATCTCACTCTCTTTGAATCTTCTTTATCATGCTAGGATTAGCAGGAAAAAGCAAAAAATTTCAGAATTGCACCTTGCAATGTGGAGATATTACTGTTTGTGCATTTACAATATTCATTGATTTTTGCCATTGAAAAACATGTTTTTCATATACCAGAAATGTTTGAAGCTACTGACTGAATGAAAGGAGCTGGCATCTCACTCTCTTTGAATCTTCTTTATCATGCTAGGATTAACAGGAAAAAGCAAAAAATTTCAGAATTGCACCTTGCAATGTGGAGATATTACTGTTTGTGCATTTACAATATTCATTGATTTTTGCCATTGAAAAACATGTTTTTCATATACCAGAAATGTTTGAAGCTACTGACTGAATGAAAGGAGCTGGCATCTCACTCTCTTTGAATCTTCTTTATCATGCTAGGATTAACAGGAAAAAGCTAAAAATTTCAGAATTGCACCGTGCAATGTGGAGATATTACTGTTTGTGCATTTACAATATTCATTGATTTTTGCCATTGAAAAACATGTTTTTCATATACCAGAAATGTTTGAAGCTACTGACTGAATGAAAGGAGCTGGCATCTCACTCTCTTTGAATCTTCTTTATCATGCTAGGATTAGCAGGAAAAAGCAAAAAATTTCAGAATTGCACCTTGCAATGTGGAGATATTACTGTTTGTGCATTTACAATATTCATTGATTTTTGCCATTGAAAAACATGTTTTTCATATACCAGAAATGTTTGAAGCTACTGACTGAATGAAAGGAGCTGGCATCTCACTCTCTTTGAATCTTCTTTATCATGCTAGGATTAACAGGAAAAAGCTAAAAATTTCATAATTGCACCGTGCAATGTGGAGATATTACTGTTTGTGCATTTACAATATTCATTGATTTTTGCCATTGAAAAACATGTTTTTCATATACCAGAAATGTTTGAAGCTACTGACTGAATGAAAGGAGCTGGCATCTCACTCTCTTTGAATCTTCTTTATCATGCTAGGATTAACAGGAAAAAGCAAAAAATTTCAGAATTGCACCTTGCAATGTGGAGATATTACTGTTTGTGCATTTACAATATTCATTGATTTTTGCCATTGAAAAACATGTTTTTCATATACCAGAAATGTTTGAAGCTACTGACTGAATGAAAGGAGCTGGCATCTCACTCTCTTTGAATCTTCTTTATCATGCTAGGATTAGCAGGAAAAAGCAAAAAATTTCAGAATTGCACCTTGCAATGTGGAGATATTACTGTTTGTGCATTTACAATATTCATTGATTTTTGCCATTGAAAAACATGTTTTTCATATACCAGAAATGTTTGAAGCTACTGACTGAATGAAAGGAGCTGGCATCTCACTCTCTTTGAATCTTCTTTATCATGCTAGGATTAACAGGAAAAAGCTAAAAATTTCAGAATTGCACCGTGCAATGTGGAGATATTACTGTTTGTGCATTTACAATATTCATTGATTTTTGCCATTGAAAAACATGTTTTTCATATACCAGAAATGTTTGAAGCTACTGACTGAATGAAAGGAGCTGGCATCTCACTCTCTTTGAATCTTCTTTATCATGCTAGGATTAGCAGGAAAAAGCAAAAAATTTCAGAATTGCACCTTGCAATGTGGAGATATTACTGTTTGTGCATTTACAATATTCATTGATTTTTGCCATTGAAAAACATGTTTTTCATATACCAGAAATGTTTGAAGCTACTGAATGAATGAAAGGAGCTGGCATCTCACTCTCTTTGAATCTTCTTTATCATGCTAGGATTAACAGGAAAAAGCAAAAAATTTCAGAATTGCACCTTGCAATGTGGAGATATTACTGTTTGTGCATTTACAATATTCATTGATTTTTGCCATTGAAAAACGTTTTTCATATACCAGAAATGTTTGAAGCTACTGACTGAATGAAAGGAGCTGGCATCTCACTCTCTTTGAATCTTCTTTATCATGCTAGGATTAACAGGAAAAAGCTAAAAATTTCAGAATTGCACCGTGCAATGTGGAGATATTACTGTTTGTGCATTTACAATATTCATTGATTTTTGCCATTGAAAAACATGTTTTTCATATACCAGAAATGTTTGAAGCTACTGACTGAATGAAAGGAGCTGGCATCTCACTCTCTTTGAATCTTCTTTATCATGCTAGGATTAGCAGGAAAAAGCAAAAAATTTCAGAATTGCACCTTGCAATGTGGAGATATTACTGTTTGTGCATTTACAATATTCATTGATTTTTGCCATTGAAAAACATGTTTTTCATATACCAGAAATGTTTGAAGCTACTGACTGAATGAAAGGAGCTGGCATCTCACTCTCTTTGAATCTTCTTTATCATGCTAGGATTAACAGGAAAAAGCAAAAAATTTCAGAATTGCACCTTGCAATGTGGAGATATTACTGTTTGTGCATTTACAATATTCATTGATTTTTGCCATTGAAAAACATGTTTTTCATATACCAGAAATGTTTGAAGCTACTGACTGAATGAAAGGAGCTGGCATCTCACTCTCTTTGAATCTTCTTTATCATGCTAGGATTAACAGGAAAAAGCTAAAAATTTCAGCATTGCACCGTGCAATGTGGAGATATTAGTTTGTGCATTTACAATATTCATTGATTTTTGCCATTGAAAAACATGTTTTTCATATACCAGAAATGTTTGAAGCTACTGACTGAATGAAAGGAGCTGGCATCTCACTCTCTTTGAATCTTCTTTATCATGCTAGGATTAACAGGAAAAAGCAAAAAATTTCAGAATTGCACCTTGCAATGTGGAGATATTACTGTTTGTGCATTTACAATATTCATTGATTTTTGCCATTGAAAAACATGTTTTTCATATACCAGAAATGTTTGAAGCTACTGACTGAATGAAAGGAGCTGGCATCTCACTCTCTTTGAATCTTCTTTATCATGCTAGGATTAACAGGAAAAAGCTAAAAATTTCAGAATTGCACCGTGCAATGTGGAGATATTACTGTTTGTGCATTTACAATATTCATTGATTTTTGCCATTGAAAAACATGTTTTTCACATACCAGAAATGTTTGAAGCTACTGACTGAATGAAAGGAGCTGGCATCTCACTCTCTTTGAATCTTCTTTATCATGCTAGGATTAGCAGGAAAAAGCAAAAAATTTCAGAATTGCACCTTGCAATGTGGAGATATTACTGTTTGTGCATTTACAATATTCATTGATTTTTGCCATTGAAAAACATGTTTTTCATATACCAGAAATGTTTGAAGCTACTGACTGAATGAAAGGAGCTGGCATCTCACTCTCTTTGAATCTTCTTTATCATGCTAGGATTAACAGGAAAAAGCTAAAAATTTCAGAATTGCACCTTGCAATGTGGAGATATTACTGTTTGTGCATTTACAATATTCATTGATTTTTGCCATTGAAAAACATGTTTTTCATATACCAGAAATGTTTGAAGCTACTGACTGAATGAAAGGAGCTGGCATCTCACTCTCTTTGAATCTTCTTTATCATGCTAGGATTAGCAGGAAAAAGCAAAAAATTTCAGAATTGCACCTTGCAATGTGGAGATATTACTGTTTGTGCATTTACAATATTCATTGATTTTTGCCATTGAAAAACATGTTTTTCATATACCAGAAATGTTTGAAGCTACTGACTGAATGAAAGGAGCTGGCATCTCACTCTCTTTGAATCTTCTTTATCATGCTAGGATTAACAGGAAAAAGCAAAAAATTTCAGAATTGCACCTTGCAATGTGGAGATATTACTGTTTGTGCATTTACAATATTCATTGATTTTTGCCATTGAAAAACATGTTTTTCATATACCAGAAATGTTTGAAGCTACTGACTGAATGAAAGGAGCTGGCATCTCACTCTCTTTGAATCTTCTTTATCATGCTAGGATTAACAGGAAAAAGCTAAAAATTTCAGAATTGCACCGTGCAATGTGGAGATATTACTGTTTGTGCATTTACAATATTCATTGATTTTTGCCATTGAAAAACATGTTTTTCATATACCAGAAATGTTTGAAGCTACTGACTGAATGAAAGGAGCTGGCATCTCACTCTCTTTGAATCTTCTTTATCATGCTAGGATTAGCAGGAAAAAGCAAAAAATTTCAGAATTGCACCTTGCAATGTGGAGATATTACTGTTTGTGCATTTACAATATTCATTGATTTTTGCCATTGAAAAACATGTTTTTCATATACCAGAAATGTTTGAAGCTACTGACTGAATGAAAGGAGCTGGCATCTCACTCTCTTTGAATCTTCTTTATCATGCTAGGATTAACAGGAAAAAGCTAAAAATTTCAGAATTGCACTGTGCAATGTGGAGATATTACTGTTTGTGCATTTACAATATTCATTGATTTTTGCCATTGAAAAACATGTTTTTCATATACCAGAAATGTTTGAAGCTACTGACTGAATGAAAGGAGCTGGCATCTCACTCTCTTTGAATCTTCTTTATCATGCTAGGATTAGCAGGAAAAAGCAAAAAATTTCAGAATTGCACCTTGCAATGTGGAGATATTACTGTTTGTGCATTTACAATATTCATTGATTTTTGCCATTGAAAAACATGTTTTTCATATACCAGAAATGTTTGAAGCTACTGACTGAATGAAAGGAGCTGGCATCTCACTCTCTTTGAATCTTCTTTATCATGCTAGGATTAACAGGAAAAAGCAAAAAATTTCAGAATTGCACCTTGCAATGTGGAGATATTACTGTTTGTGCATTTACAATATTCATTGATTTTTGCCATTGAAAAACATGTTTTTCATATACCAGAAATGTTTGAAGCTACTGACTGAATGAAAGGAGCTGGCATCTCACTCTCTTTGAATCTTCTTTATCATGCTAGGATTAACAGGAAAAAGCTAAAAATTTCAGAATTGCACCGTGCAATGTGGAGATATTACTGTTTGTGCATTTACAATATTCATTGATTTTTGCCATTGAAAAACATGTTTTTCATATACCAGAAATGTTTGAAGCTACTGACTGAATGAAAGGAGCTGGCATCTCACTCTCTTTGAATCTTCTTTGTCATGCTAGGATTAGCAGGAAAAAGCAAAAAATTTCAGAATTGCACCTTGCAATGTGGAGATATTACTGTTTGTGCATTTACAATATTCATTGATTTTTGCCATTGAAAAACATGTTTTTCATATACCAGAAATGTTTGAAGCTACTGACTGAATGAAAGGAGCTGGCATCTCACTCTCTTTGAATCTTCTTTATCATGCTAGGATTAACAGGAAAAAGCTAAAAATTTCATAATTGCACCGTGCAATGTGGAGATATTACTGTTTGTGCATTTACAATATTCATTGATTTTTGCCATTGAAAAACATGTTTTTCATATACCAGAAATGTTTGAAGCTACTGACTGAATGAAAGGAGCTGGCATCTCACTCTCTTTGAATCTTCTTTATCATGCTAGGATTAGCAGGAAAAAGCAAAAAATTTCAGAATTGCACCTTGCAATGTGGAGATATTACTGTTTGTGCATTTACAATATTCATTGATTTTTGCCATTGAAAAACATGTTTTTCATATACCAGAAATGTTTGAAGCTACTGACTGAATGAAAGGAGCTGGCATCTCACTCTCTTTGAATCTTCTTTATCATGCTAGGATTAACAGGAAAAAGCTAAAAATTTCAGAATTGCACCGTGCAATGTGGAGATATTACTGTTTGTGCATTTACAATATTCATTGATTTTTGCCATTGAAAAACATGTTTTTCATATACCAGAAATGTTTGAAGCTACTGACTGAATGAAAGGAGCTGGCATCTCA